>NC_044574.1:58927418-58994918 GCF_901933205.1 Camarhynchus parvulus | reverse complement strand
AACAGAAAAATCATATTATGTTTTATTATTTTTGCAGCTAAAGCTAGCAGTGTGTTTTTTCTGGCTATTTCGAGCAGACAGGTGCTTATTCAATTGGTTTTTATCAGGGAGAGGAAGCAAAGTTTGATGCGTGCTTTATGTATTGTAGCATGGTAAAGCCAAAGCCAGGTAGTGTTGTTCTTTCCTTTCAGGAGCCTTGTGCCTTCATCTGCTTGATAGTTTTATCAGGATAGTCTTATTGCATGAACCTCTCTGTAGGTTGTTATCAGAAATAGGAGGTTTGTTGCTTTAATTTAAGGCAGGTCCCTAAATAAATTCAAACACTTCTGCAGAAGGTCAGTCTTCACAGTGGAATTGCATCAACAGCCCAGAGTGTTGCCAGTGCTGGTCAAAAATCCTATTTTTTCATACTCTTGGCTTGTGTAGGTCATCAGAAGCATGCCAGGCATTCAGATTGAACTGTTCAGGAACCAGAATCACAGGTGGATGCCACTGTGTCCATGCTGGGGCCTGGGGCCGGTTCACTGGTGCAGCTTTTCAGTGTGATATGTAAGGCTGGAGGAGGTAGAAGCTCAAAAACTGAGCGAGAGTAACATTTTCAGAGAATAAACAATCAGAATCACTCTACCAGTATAAGTAGGTGTTTTATTTTTTTACTGTGTCTGGTGTTTGCTGTTTAATGGTTTAGAATGATTACTTAGAAATCACATCCTATGTTGTTTTTTATTCCTGCTTTAACTGAAGATTTACTTAGAAAATAAACTGTAGGATAAGTGGACCTCAAAAAGAATTACAGATTACAATGACAAAAAAAATTTCTGAATCTTAATTTTGAAAAATTCCGTTTTGTTATTGCTGTCTTTGATGTAGAATTAGTCTTCATGCTGAACTACTGCCTGATATAGGCAAGTCCAGTACTGCAAAGAGAATCTGAAGTGATGAATCTGAAAGCAAATTGAAGTGTTGTGCAAAACAGAAGTGAGAGGAATCATTACAGAGTCATTTTATGATAACATTTACTTTTCAAAAGATAAACATTGTTGTTGAGATTAACAAGAATTACAGTGATACGACATGTATATGAATAGCTGAATGTATGGTGGAGTTGGTAAAGTTTTCCATATGCTGTGGTACAGCTTGGCTTTGTGACTTTTCAAATGTTGCTGAAGTTGAAGGTTTTGGAGTTCTGTTCAAATATAACACACACACATATACACACACACACACACATTTTTAAAAATCAGTTGCATAATGAATTAAAAATCTTTGTAGGGCTGTAATCTGACACCAATAATTTTGACATGAAATGTTAGAAAAATCTGAGTAGTTACTGAAGTTGAGAAATATAAAGAACCTGACATTTTATTTTGCTTTTTACACATTTCAATTTTAGCATTCCTCTTCATATGCTGAGTGATTTCCTGCTTCAACCTCTTAGAACCTAAAACAAAAATTAAAGAAAAAAAAGGACGAAACAAGCAGACACATTATTTCAAGGCATGAGAATTCTTCATGTTCCCTGTTTATTTTATATATATTTAAAAGTGTAGGGTTTTTGAAATTGCTGAATTAAATAATGTTGTAATACTGCAGATCCTTGTAATTCCTGCTTCTGAACTAGGTAGTGGATGTCAGGGTGCTACAGACAGAACTTTCAGATTTTATTATTGCAACTTCACTTTAGGTAGTACAGAATTCTACTGTTTATATTTGGTGAAATTAGTCTTTACTAAGAAGAGGAAAAACTTTAAAAAATATTTCTGATGTCTGATCCTTCTAGGAGTTCCCATTGATGTTTAAAAATAAATATAGTGGGTTATCAGGAACTGAAGTATCTTTTTCTTATTATTGAAAGCAGAAGTGTGACTATAAAAGCAAGCAAACATGAAAACCTTAAACACACACTTATAGGTGTTGTCCTGGTAGCCTCAGGATATGCCTGAATTATAAACCCATTTTGATTTTGCAGTATGAATCCTGCAATGTTTTATCACTCCAGTTAATATTAAGGTTTTAGATAATTGTGTATCTGTATCAACTAATTTACCCTGTGGAAAGCAGTGCTCTGGCTCCAATACACCAGCCAGAGTCTTCATTGTTCCTGTATCTTTTGCCTTGATAGTCTAACGAAGTTCAAAATATAGAGTGGAAACAGAGAGGTTTTATTTGGTAGCATTTTAGCATCCCTTTTCCTCATGGAGTTGAGACAGCAGGGAGGAGGGGAGGTGTTTGAGTTCTGTCATTGCAGGTCAGATGTTCTGGTTCAAGTTCAGGACTAGAATTTTTTGCTGTCCTAAGATTTGTGGGGTTTATTTTATAGCTGGTAAAGACCTCTTAACAAAATTTTGATTTATCCTAGCTGAAGTTTAAATGTAGACGGAATTTTTTCAGTGGAACATTGGAGAAGTTTAAAGAGAGCAGAAATGTAGCTGAATTAGTTTTTTAATATCTTGAGCTCCATAGCAGTCAGTCAGTATTTTCTGGCTGGATAGAAAAGTAATATATGCTAGAATTCAATCAATACCCTCCTCTTAATGAAAAGAGATAATTTTCAGAATATTTTTTATGCATGAGCATATTCTCTTAGCAGTATTTGATGCTGTGTGCTTTTTTGTTTGCTATAATATAAACCTATGAATGGTTTCATGCTAATGTACATTTCCTGCTATGTGAGCCTGGCTTCATTTCAGGTTGTCTTTTTGATGCTTATCTACTTAATTGATTATATTGATTTTAAAGTTATTTTGATTTTTCAGTTATAATTCAAGTTTTTAATCACCCTATTGTGACAATTATGTTTAAAAACAAACCCACCTATTTTGGGTTCAAGTGGAAAGTGTGTCCCTTACTTTTCCAGCCTGGATAGGTCTTTACGGGCTTTTTTCAGGATTTCTCACCAGTTGAGAGGTGGAGACTTTGCATCATGTGCAGACAACAGTTTTTGTTTGTATTTTGAAGTCAGTTTTGGGTTTTTTCTGCCTGTCTGGACATATATGAGGCAAGAATGGTCTAGTACATTAATTTTTCACCTCATATGGAGCAACATGGACAGGAGTGAGGAAAAGAGGGGGAAGCTGCTTGGAAGCAGCAAGTTAGGGGAAAATTCTTGCTAGTGTTATGCTCTTCTACAGCTCTGTCTACACTGCTGGGAAGATGTTAATGTAAAGCAGAAAAGTTTGCATTAGTTGTTTATTTTAGTGGTAAATTCTAGGGAGAGCAAAGGTGTCAGCGTCTTTGTTGAAAGTGCGTAGGCATCTGTGAGTGATGTCCCAGTTTAACCCCTCCTAGTGAAACAGCAGCACAGATTCCATATGATACATACACTCAGTGCTGCTTCATTTACATCAGCTTCTGCATCAGGTGTTCCCTAATGGGGCCTCTGTGGGTCACCCTCACCAGCGGCTTTGGGTGCTAAAGGTCTCCTAAAAATGGACAGAAGGCAGACTGCCTCCATTCTCAAATGTTAGTTTTCTTCTAAGTAGCAGTCTCTTAATTTTTTTTTCAAATTGTCAATGTCTTCTAATTCCTGCAGCACACCTTGCTAGCAAGGAACAGCTACACAGATTGTACCTCAGTAGCTTTTCTTTCTTTGGCTTTTCTGTTCTTCCCTCATACTTCCCATTTGCAATCTGGAAATGTAGGCTCTATTTGCTATTCCTCTAAATTACAAATTGTAGTCCACTGAAAGAAGATAGAACATATTATTGGAACCAATACTTTCTTTACTGTTGCATTGTCACATTTGAGTGAATTTTGTAGGGTTATATTCTTAAATCCCCAAAATGTCACTTCCTTTGTTGCTGGATGGCTTATAGTCTAGTTTGGTTCAAAATGGCGATATTTTTTCCTCCCTAAAACCAACCAAACAAACAAATCAACAAACCCAAACATATTCTGTTAGTATTAAAACTCCTAATGAAATTATAGAAAAATTCAGATTGGAAGGGACCTGAGGAAGTGACCTAGCTGAACCAGGATCAGTGACCCAGCTGAACCAAGGGCATTATTGAATTAGGTGGATGGAACCTTTATGGGTGTCTCACTCCACTGCCTGAATGTTGTAATAGCTAACAAAAATTAAAACAAGTCCAACACTGCTGGAACTTCTCTGTCTCAGTTCATGTGTGTTGTTTCTCATCTTGCCACCCCAAGCCACTCTGAAGAGTCAAACTCTTTATCTTGATGGTGTTGGCAGGTGCTATGAGGTCTTCCTGAAATCTTTGGGACACCGAGAGTGCTCTCCCTGGGTACTCACAGTTTGAAAGTCACTGTTTTCCCAGCTTCAAAATAAATAAATATGTATGTCCTTTTAACTTGATGCTGCAAAGGAGTATTTAATGCAACTTGCAGTGTATTCATCACAACAGGATGTGAGTAGTGGCTGCTAGCCCAGTGCAAACTCTGTGATTGCTGGCATCCTCACAGTCTTGGCTCCCTGTCTTCCTCTTCCTATTGGATTTCTTTATGCTGTTAATGAGAGATGCAAAGCATGTAATGGCAGACTCGTTCTCAGTGAATATGTGCTTTCTAATTTGCTGATTAGAGGAGCTCTTTCAAACAACAAAACCTGGAAATTATCTGAAAGCAAAACTCCTGTATGTAAAAGCGTTTTGCAGGGCACTGAAGGATTTATTTGTTCCATATACCTGTTTAAGAAAGCATTGCTTTTCCAGAATAAGGTCAAGATGACTCTCTGATCAGTATCTGGGAGGAGAGGAGGAATCTATTTTCAAACTTTTTTTTAGAACTCAATTGTTTTTTTGAGAGAACAATATCTGTGGAGTATCGATCGCCTGTGTCCAGTAGTTAGTCAAAGGCTATCTCCTTTGACTAACCCCTTAGCGTGGTGTCATCCTCCTTCATGTGATAGATTGTTACAATCTCAGCCAGTGTAATTACACACTAGCCAAGTGGGTCATTTATTTCTGTACCTTCACCATTTACCAAAAATCTCCTTTATCTTTGGGAGCCAGCTCTTCCTTTTGCAGTAAAAGCAAAATAACGGCACATAAAACATTAGAGTCTAAAACTGGGGGCTTGAAAAATAACTGAAAGACTAACTTTAAAAAACTGTTCTACCTTTTATGAACACCTAGTATACTTTTTATCTATCTTTTTTCCTGGCATCCTAGAGAACAAAACACACAAAGCCAATTCATTGTTTTTCATGTGCCCGGTAAACACTATTTTTTATTTGTGAATGTTTTAGCTCTTTCTTTTCTTTTTTCTTTTTTATTTTATCTGTTAACACTAGATGCTTTCACTTGCATGAGAACTGTCTCCCAACCCTCCCCCGCGTCAGCTCTTAATTTATGAAGTGCAAAAGCTTGTGGTAGCACTGCTACTTTTTACTGATGACAATGAGTGAAAGTATTAGATATGTCTTTTTGAACACAGTTGGCATAGAAAGAAAAGAGTGTTGTTTCAACTTACATGAAATTATAGATTAAGTTTGAAAGCTGTGATTGTATATTTACATGCCAGGAAGGAAAAAGCCTCTGTAACCACTTTCATTATGTTTCCTTAGGACTACTTTTAAGAGGAAGATCAGTAGCCTAATATTGTTAGTGTCTATTTCTATTTAGAAAGGGCACATATTCTTGTTAGGCTGAGCATAAAATAGAAGTACTCTGATCTTGACCATGTTATTTGGTTGTACCAGTGTGAGTGATTTCTCCTTGGGCCCAGCCTTAAAGCTACATGACAGTCAAAGACTTGGCTGAACCCACACACATTCATTTTCACTGGCTGTGGATGTACCTTACCCCAATTTTCCTGTTGTTACCATATTTCCTAAAGTACTAAAATATAACCAAGGTAATAGTTAACCACTAAAGGAATCTAGAGACTTTTTTCCTGTTGTAACTTAAAAAGTTTCAGCAAAATGGAATCTGGGTTTTAAACTGAGGGGAAAACATGTATAAATTTTAGATTCTTCTATTAATATTAAACTCTCAGGACTTTTTATGATTGCCACTTTTTGGTTTATATTTATTGCTTTTGGTGTCCCTATATATTTTTCAGAACGTGTCAAGGTACTAAATCTCTGTAGTCTGGCGTGGAAGCCAGTTTATGTATGTTTATATTTGAACCCTGTGCTGAGACAGCTTTGTGACCTACAACCTCATTCTAATCTCAAATGTATGACTTGCATCTCAAACTCCAGCATATTAGCTAGTAGTTTTTTAAGGGCAGTTGCAAATGGATTTCAAACACCTGAGTTTATGCTGCAGTTCAGTGGTTTTTGTTTTGTTCTTGTTTGTTTGGGTTTTTTGTTTCTTGTTTTTTGTTGTTGTTGTTGGTTTTGTTTGTTTCTTTAATAAAAAAAATGCTTTTTGGAAAGGGATTTTCTGGCTTCTGTTAAGTTACTGATGGAACCCTTTTGCATATGCTCTCTAGAGAGCTCTGGTCTGGGATTTAGTGTAATCTACTATATTTTTGTGCATATTTGTTATATTTTTGAGCCACCTGTAGAAAAAAGCAAACTTAAAACTAAATACCCCACCTCCTGCTCCCCAGATTAGGTTTCGGTAGCAGTGTGCATGCAAATATGTGCAGATAAGTAGCAATTTATTTCAGACCCTGCTTTTTGCTCTTGGCCTCCCTATCTCTAATCCCTTCTATTTGGTTCTGTGTCACCTAGAAGGTTCTCTGTCTTTGTGTGCTCCAATTTGCCTAAGAGCCTTCTCTAAGATAATAAAACCAGCAATTTTAAGAGTGTGTTGGGTAGGTTACATCTATGAAAATATGCTAATAATGGCAGGTTTGACTGCTCACTTTTTTCAATACCCCTAAATGTCTAGACTGTTTAGGCATCTAAAAATGATCTGAAGTGTTAAAAGGAAAATGGATTGTCATAAAAGAACAAAGAGATGTTGCTAGAGTAGTGTTTCTACTCTTTTTGAAACTCATCCTCAATAGTTCTCTTTAAAGTTTTTGCTTAAATGCGTAGGGGAGAACTTTTTCATCGACAAGATTAGTTCCAAAATACTGTTTCAAAGGACAATAACCAGAACTACAGAAATGGAGGTGGTGAGAAACATGGAGGAGAAATGTGAGAAAGATGAGTCCCATTCAGCAGAACACCGACAGACAGTTCTTTCTGATTAATTATGACTCAGGTAATATTATTTTTTTAAGGATGATGAGGACCAGCAAACACACAATCTTGGTGATATTTCAGGATTTAGTAGAGGGGCAAGATGAGGCAGATCAATGATGCTGAAGATCAGTGGTCTTATTTTGGGGTGGCATTCTGGTTTAATCACTTACTGTTTGTTCAGGATGTAAACGAAACAATTACATAGGTACTAATTAAAAATGTAGATTCCTAAATGTCAAACCATCTTTGATTCCTGTGGAGAAACTGAAAACATATTTTCTTCAAGGGGAAAGGAATATTTATTCCAAAATGCTCCCCAAAATATGTTCAATTGTTTGGGTAAATAGAGAATTTTTTGTAGCATAGACACAGGCAAAATTATTTATGATCTAAATAATAATTTCTTTATTTAGACTTTGTTGTACTGTTTAGTGTATTCTGATAACCTTGCAATAGGATAACACTGACAACTGCTATTTCTTATAGGACTCTTTAATATGGCTTAATGAGTCTTTTGAGAATTTTTACAATATGAAATCAGCATGTTGCATTTTTAAGTTGAGTTTCAAGTTACACTGTGCACAATATTCTGTTATTTATTGTGTCTGTAGTCAGAATACACACTATGCATGTGCATTACAGTGCAATAATTAGCATATAATTTTCAACGTTTCAATGAACTTTTGTCATAAAATTTAAGGAGATTTTAATTGCTAGTAATCAGGATTGCATGTTAATAGGCTGTAGATAATTAGGAAACCATTTGCATTTCTCTTCTCGCAAATTTTCTTAGTATTTAGACACTCCCTCAATACATAACTTTATCTCAGGAGGGTTGAATAATCCTATTTAGGCATAGTGATAATAGATGCAATTTTTTCCCTTAAGGTTTCCTTTCAATTTTAGTCATTTGGAAATGATTATACCTTTGGTTGGTCAGATTTACTGATCCTGCATGTACACTATTTTCCCTCTGACATCTTATAGGCCAGAGTAGACTCAGTTGTTTACACTGACTGTAAAATTTGCATCCTTCTCTGGTAATAAAGATTGTTCTGTTTCAATAGTACCAAATGTTGGGGGAGATATTTAGCAAATTGGTATCTGCCCAGGAAAGTTCTATTTCTGGGTGTTGTGCTAAAAAGCTGGTCTGTCCACACCCTCTTTCATGTCTGGGGTACACAAAAGAAATACTTTTTTGTCTTCTTTTTATGTCTGAAAAGTTTAAATAGCAGAAAGAGTGTGTAATATTGTCATCTCTTGATTTATTAGGGTGTTTTGGATAAAGATGTATTGGTAGAAGTTGTGCATATTTATGAAGCTAAGAGTAAAGATATAAAATTGGAATAATCAAGGCAGCTGTTTGTTTGGGGTAAGGCAAACAGAGAGAGATGTAATGGTTTTAATGTTCCTGAAGGAAAAAAGTAGTAGTCCATTACAAGGTTGGCAGTTCTAATAGCACCTGAATTCATTAGCAGTGGATGGGGCAGGAGCCACCTCCTGAGGTTTTATATGAAATGTTTAAAGTGGCTCTGGAAAATTGATCATACAATTTTCATACAAAGGAAAAAAGTACAGTAAATTGTTAAAAAAGATTACTTTGTGCACAGTATCAGGAATTTTAAATGAAGGACTGAAGTGGCTCAGTATGAGATGGCTGTCAGTGTGTTGTACTGCATCATTGTGTGTTGCACAAGTCAGACTGGGAGAAGAATTAAAAGGTTAATGACAGACGTGTGAAATTTTAGCATTGGTCTTCCACAGAAATTACATATCATTCTTCTGTTGTATGAATCAATTGCTTGTGTCGTTCTGTTATTAAAAAAATTATGACTAACTGCCATAATGGTGTGTATATGGAGTTTGGTTGGACAATGGCAAAATTATATTTTAGAGTAAGAACTACAATCAGTGAAATCAGATAGCTTTCCCTTCCATGGTACAGATGTCTTAGCATTTCCTACCTTTTATTTTTTGTCCCATACAGCAGAAAGGCTGTGTTAGTTTTGCTACAGTGTTCTATTAGGACAATGGAAGTTTGAGGTGGAAGGAATATTCCTGCATGTGTGTATATCTCATTTTGCCTTTTAAAACTAGACCAAGTCTGGTGAGAGTTGTGTGAAGGATTAAAAGAAAAAGAGAAAAAAGAAAAATTTGGAAGGAGAAATGCTGAGACTATCTTACCAGCACTGAATTAGCTTTCTTTCCAGGTTTCCTTCTGTTCCCCTTTATTTGTCCATTCAGGTCAGTGGAAGAGGTGGTTCTTTCTCTTGAAACGTTTCCAGTGTGGGGTTTATTCTGATCTATTTCAAGCCATTCTCTCCTTAGGTCAAAACACTAGGAAATTTGATATCAGTTGAAGTAAGTCAATCTGGTAGCTCTGCAAGGTATTCAGAATATTTTATGGAGAAATTGGATTTTATTTAAATGCATTATAACTATATTATGGTTACTTCAAAGGATTACTTTAGCAGTACAGATTTTATTCCAAAAGACAATCATTTGATCATTGATATCATCACACCCTTGAAAGATCAACCACAAACCTCAGTGAATGGAGCAAATTTCTACAGATCGCAAGGGGTTTTTTTGGTTCAACAGACAAAAAAAGAAGCATCTTGCTCATCTAATTAAGCATATAGTTTTTGTACTTTTGGAATATATATTTTTTTTACATAGCTTTTTTTTTCTGCTAGCATGTTGAGGAGGATCAATTTGGCTGTTTTGAACAGAATTTTTTTAATGTAATTTTTTTTTCTACAGGAAGTGGTAATTTTTCAAAAATCGGATCCCATTCTAGAAATTTCTGGAATTTTTGAAACAATAAGAAAAAAATACTTTGGTTTCTGCCAATTTTAAGTAATGAGTGGTTGCAAGAGAATTCTTTCCAGTCATTTATTCAGCATTCCAGTTACCTTGTGGTGACAGTGGGCAAAATGCAAAGATCTCTTTTGTATCCCGAACAGCTTGCAAATGAAGTTAAAACAGATCAGAGAATAATTGAGGCCCACCTTAAGTACACAGTTCATGCAGCTGTGTTATATGTACATTTTAAAAGCATTAACTCTTGGTTTTTGGTTTTTTTTTGCCTTTTCTGCTTAGGCCGATTGTTCTTGCTAGTTTATGAAAGCCTGAAAAACAGTCGTGCTTAGGGATGAATTGCTCAATAAAACTATTTCTGTGTTTTGTATCGGTCTTGAGAGGAATGTGTAAAGATAACTTAAAAGTAAATGAATGAAATTTAAAAAAATGCTTTGGAGTAATAATCAAAGGATGTGTTTATGTCCATTCTTATTTCAAGCTTTTTATTAAAAGTGTTTGGGACTTGTTACTATTCTTTTGAACTCATCATAAACTGACCTGAAAGCTTATATTTCTGGCAAATCTCAAATATTGTCTCCCCTCCTTGCCCTGAGGTTTTTTTTTATTACTTGTGAACAGTCTGGTGGAAGAGCAGGATTTACACTTAATTTCTCTTCACTGGATCTATGTATTCCATCTATATGTAGGCTGTACTGTGACTACTGAAATGTTTTTCCAAACTATTAAATAAGAGCCTCAGAAATGTTGCCTGTATGTAACCTCTTACCTATAGGCCCTTGCCAGTCACACAATTCCTATTAGCTGGGGTGAGACAGTGATTAGAAGAGAGATAATTGAGCCTCTCCAGTCTGCAGTGAGCACAGCTGTTGCTGATGTTCTTGTCCTTTGCCCATCATACCTTTCCCCTGCCAGAGCAGAGGTGGTCTGCTGCATGCTGAGCAGATGTTTCTCCTTTGCATGGTTATCTTTGGAGTGCCTTTATATACAGAAATCAGATTGCACTGCTACTGTCACTTTTATCTGATGAGAGGAAATCCCAGACGAATGAAGCTGGTTTTCTTTTCAGGCAGCTAAGCAATGTTGCTCAGGGGCATGTTCTCTTTCCTTGCTTCTGTTGCTGCTCACTGTAAACGTTTTCTTTCTGGCATGTTTCTTCTTTAATCCCTCTTTCCCTCTTTGACCCATATCCTTAATCCCATTGGGTTTCTTTTGAACTTGGTTATTTCTTACTCTTCTGATACATCTGTCTGCTGTAGCTATGAATCGTTTGCCAACACCACATTTTCGTCATATTCCCCGAATGTCTTTTTCCTCCCACAGTTCATATTAGAGTACTTGAAGAGGTACAGGGAAACTTTCTGGGACTGGTCATTCTTCAAACTCTGTGATACTGTGTCATTCTTTGATTCATTTCTTCTTTTACTTCTTATCTTTTCCTATTTTTAGTGTTCCCTTTCCTTTTTTATTTGTTCAACTTTCTTGTGCAATTAATCATTATTCTCTCAACAAGTAGAAAACTGTAACTGAGAGTATCTGAGATGATAGAAATAATGTGGTTCTGTATGTTAAAATCACCAAATACACTCATTTAGTATGTCCATTTTTTATATGTTTGAAATTATTTATTTCCCTATTGTAAGAAGATAAACAAGATTTCTTTCTTCCCTGATTTTTCTGGCAAGCTCTCATAAAAGCAACGGTTTATTACATCTTGTAAAATCTTTCTATGCAAATAGCCATCATTTATTTTTTTCTGGCACCTCCTATTTTCTCTTGAAAAATATGATTTGCACATGTGTAATTAGAGGAGGAGAACTTTGGGAAAAGAATGCAAGCATGGTATTTTTGAGATTGCATTATCTTTACGATGTAAGAGTTTGCTCGCTGGTGCCATTTTCAGCTGAGTTTTCCTACTGGGTGTTTTCAAAGGTATTTGTAAACAAAGTCTGGTGCTCTGGACTGTAGAGATGAGTCCATTTGAAGAATAGTGGTTTTGTTATTGAAAGTAACAGTAACACTGTTTCAATGTTGTTTGTTATTCAATAATTTTCAATTATTTGATAATATTGAATTTTGGCAGATAACTCTCTTGTTACCCACACATGGGAAGGACTGATCAAACCATAAATAGACAATCAAGATTGAGTACAAACCAAAACATGAATTGTACTTTTCTTAGATATTGTCAGAGTGACTCCTTTGTTCATGTAAAGTTGACTACAGCAGTGTTCCCCAGAACAGAATTTCTTCAGGGGCTGAGTGCTGCATTCAGGAGAGTGGGGAATTGACTGATGGGTGGTCTTCTGCTGTTCATGAAGGGGATGCCTTTGCACAATATAAATGCCCTTGAATTTTCTATTCCTAAGTTAATACAAACTGCTTTGACTGTGGAATAGAGGCTAATTAATGTTCTCCTTGTAGATATGGAGTTGTCATGTTAGTCTCCCTAGCAATGCTACTTATTTTTAGAAATATTCTCCTGTTCTCATGCCCAAACACATTTTTCCTTCCATTTCCACCTTTTAACTTGCAAACATATGAACATTCTCCATAGGTTTCCTTTCTAATAAATTCAAGGATGAAATACTAGTTCAAGTGCCACTGACCTTCTACTTGCATACCTTCAACTAACCACCAGTCATGAAAACAGCCCCAACAGTTGAGAACAGTATAGCCTCTGTGCACTCCCAGGATCTATTCTCAGATTTTTAGTTGATTTTATCTTGCTTTTTAATTTTTCCATTACACATATAGCTAATCTTGCTAGAATTTTTAACTGGTGAACAGCACTAGGAAGACTAGAATGTTATAATGCTGAGGAAAAAACTAAAAGTCATCCAAAATTGACACTGGCAATAAAATATTGCAAAAAAAGTCAGAAATATCATGGAGTTTAGGTGACCTTCATGCTGGCTTCTTTATTTTTTCACTTATTTATATGCCATGAAAAGATATTAGCAGCATATTTTAGTAAGCTTAAAAAGAAAATATTATAGTTTTGGGTTTTCTGTGACTGAATTTGTCACAAAACTTTGTGGGAAAGGAGGACTGCAATCAGTAGTGTTGCTTGAGGTTATTTCCTAGCAATCTAGGACTTGTTATTTTGAAAGATCAACAATGTTAGATGGTTTGGGATGGTTATCCTGAAAGAACAACATGTATTACTTATGTTCCACTGTTTTAAATAGTGACAGTGTCAGGGTTTCTTTAAATGAATGAAGTTTATACAGGACATGCCATCTATAGTATGACTGAATAAACACGGATTCCAACCTTTATTCATGAAAGGCGGTAATCTCGGGCTAATGCCGCACTTAACTCTGTACTTTCAAAATGATTTGCCTGATCTGATAAATTATGCAGTCTTTTATTTTGACCTTGTAACCTTGTAGAGTTTACTCAAACTGACTCCACAGTATTTGCCACATTAGCAGTATAATGGCTGTAAGCGGTTCTTGTGCTACAGTTCGTTCTGCAGCAAAAAGTAAACACTGGGCCATGAAAATTTATTGATTCAATTAAAAGACATACACATAGTACCATTTGAAAAGTGTTTTTGGGATTAAGTCATTACATGTCTTCTGTTTGGTCAAAAATCTGAAATATATAAACAAGGAAGCAAGCAAGCACTGAGAAATATAAACTGTTGTTTTTACTGTATGTAGACTGTGCTGTTAGACATCAATCTAAGAGCTGTTTAGGTCGAAGAACAAGGCAGACATTGAACTGCCATGCCTTTCTCCCTGGCCAAGGTAACTTTTGCCCTCAGTTGCTCCTGCAAGTATGTTATAATTTATTATGAAAATTATCTTTGTGGGGGATTTTTTTTGTGTAAAAAATCTAGGCTTTGCAGGTTTTGTTTTTTGATTTTTTTTCAACAGAACTGATGACAATACAAATTTTTCTTCTTTAAAGAGTAGGAGGCAACCCTTCAAAGAGAAAAAAGTAGTAAATTGGCTGGAGCATACTGTCATGACATGACATGACATGACATCATTAATTTGTTTCATACTGTGTGGCCAATTTTGTTTCAGGTAACTGTACTTTTACATCTGACATGTTATACTGGAATATCTGATCCCTATGTATGCTCAGGCTGAGGAGCAGGGCTGTTTTGATACCATTTAAAGACAAACCACAAAAATAATTATCTTTAGTTTATCTCTTATTGTACTGACTTTGAGATTATAATACAGGCAAGGTAAATGCTGCACAACTTCTATTAAGTAAATTACCCAAAGACATGTTATTAAATATATGTGTAATTAGGAATGATTTAATATATTAAGAAATCATCTCAGAGCCTACTAAAGATCTAGGGTGCTAGTGAAAAGGAAAGAGAAAAAAATGAATATGAAAATATGAAAAAATTTTTAAGAAATAAAAAACAGCTCAAAACGAAAATGGGATCTTTTCCACACTTCTACTTCTTTGTCTTTTGCACATGATGGTGTTTTGTTTTAGTTTCCTTTTTTTATTCAGGTTCTTGTAGTAGAAAAGTATTCATTCATCCATCTTTGAGGGGATATTTGCTTTTGTTCTAGCTAATGCACACAGGGCAGTTTCTCAGAATTGGATGTGAGAAATGAAGGGAAATACCCAATTTAGGTCAGTGCTTTGTGCATTGAAGACACTCTTATGAATTCAGAACATGGAGAAGGAGGACATAAACAGGTTGTTTATCTCTCAGAGTTGAACTAAAATATATTTACACTACATAATGCAGTTTTCACTATTTGGTCTGTAATTTGACCCTGATTTTTAGCACTGAAGAGAGTTTTCTGTTCTTCTTTCCTTGGGTTTGTTCTTTGGGTGCTGTGGTCAAGGTAAATGATGTTGCCACAGATTCAAGTGCAGCTCTGGCAGAATGGCTGAAGTTGCTGTATGGAGAAGCATGACAGCCATGAGTAAATAGGACAATAATATCTCTGAGGTAATTAGGAAACTGGAGAGGGGTAAAGGAGTGGGACATGGGACTTCTGGTGTCTGGTTAGCCCATGTGTGGGCATCAAATGACCTACTAAAGCCCAAACAGAAAAGTTGTCAGTGGCAGCATAAATACCATGTTTCTACACTCCCTTGCCTTGGCTATTCAGCTCCACAGTGTAATTTTAGAGCTTGAAAAGAAATGGCAAGAAAAGTGGGAAGAAGTGTGTAAAAGCATTCCCTTCTTCGTGGAAAGGGATATGAAGATGGTGAAAAAACCCCTTGACCAGAAAGGAATAGGATATGAAAATAACAGAGAGCTCTAGAACCAAGAGCTGCAGCTGACGAAAGCAATGGCTTCAGAAAAAGGTGCAGTGAGGGATACCTATATCCAACTGTCAGTGAAGGAAAGGAGAAGGATAATGATCTACATTTGGACCTATAAATAATAAATATGAATACTAAATTCTTCCAGTTATGCACATATAAATTGTGTGTATCAGCCTGAAGATGCAGCTGTAAGCTTTCATTTGATAAGACTTCAGAGTACTTTGATATATAAGTGGTTTTTTGTATAGTTTTTGCTGAATTGCTTCGTGGCTGTGTATATGTGTTGGTAATACTGTTGGGAAGTCCATTTAGGACAGAATTTCTCAGTGATTCTCAGATGGGCTCAATAAGGATGTTGGCCTTTCAAAGTGTGTGGTAGAAGGGCTACAGCAGATCAGCTGCAGTTCTGAAATTCTGAGTATCACACAGGCTTGTCTGCCCTGCATTGGCCCTTGGGAAGAAAATTGCTGTACAAATTTGTTTTAAGAAATGCAACATGCAAACATCAGGATGCCTGCAGGCAACTGCTCCCTTGTACAGGCAGCAAGTGTTCTATAATAAAATTCATCCAACCAGAAGCTTATCTTTTGTAAAGCTGATTTTTTTTGATGATGATTTCTACAAAACCTAAAATACCTGTGATTTTCTAGCTAATACCTAAATTCTATTATTTTACACTGTCTGTGGAGATTGAAGGACAAGCGTCACAAGTGTACTTCCACTGGGGAAGCAGTACCAGAGTGTGAGATAAATCAGGAGCCTCAATCTCTGGTTTTTGTGTAAAGCGTGGTGTGTGATGAGTGTCTTAAGCTGTGCTGTGATCCAGCAGAACAACAGAAGCTACTGAGCTTCTCTGTCAGATGGATATGACTCTGTTAGGATTAGATGAAAGAAATGGTAGACAGAAGGTTTGAAAGTGAGAAAGGTACTGGGAATAAAGAACTGGTCAACTCTGTGGTGTAGTGTTCTCCCTGACCCAAGGATAATATTAGTCACTGAATTTATATTAACCAAATAAAAAATATTAACTGAATTTTTCACTTTATTGCATGCTGATACCAAAGACTAGATGTTTTGGCAATAGGAATTTCTTTGATAGCTATTTGAAATTTCACAATGTATATGAATATAAATAATCAAATGTAGTTTGGTATAAATATATTTATTTAGATGTTTTTATAAAGGCCTTTGCATACTTAAGAGCTGTGTAAGCCTCAAAATTTAGTCCACATTTAATACTCTTTTTGTTCCTTGTTGGTGCAGAAAAGAGAAGTCTGGAGCAATGACGTCTGAGGGTTTCTTGGTTTGCTAGATCTTTCCTAGAGTTCATCATTGATTCCATATGTGTATCAACTGTCCAGCCTTCACAGTGAATGGTACCTTTTATCTTTAGGAAATCTTTAAGCAATTTAACTTCACTCAGCTTATTGTTCAGGGATAAGGAAGTAACATAAGGAAAATGATTTAAAATATTGTTTTGTGTAAAAGAAATTGAACGACTTATTAATCCATTATATAAATGTAGCTGTATGTATTACTATTAATTCAATATCATTAACTTTGATTGACATAAGTGGTTATTATCAGCATAGTTTAGTCTTGAGATAAATGGTTTTATCAAGAAACAAAATACTGATTTTCTTAAAAAGAGACAAAGGGGGTAAGATTCATTTTTGTTATTTCTAGTATGCTTAGAGCACATAAGTGACAGGTTCAGCAGAGGAGTAGTCAAAAACATCACAGGTACTTCATATCATTTTCTTGCAACCTTAGCACTTCACCATGAACATTATAAATGACTGATTCTGCTTTAGGTTCTGACTTACTTTAGAATGATGTATGAAATAATATGTGTTTTGCATGTCCTGTTTGTAATGATAAAGGTCATATAGTATCATTTACATAATCTCCAGCCAGAAATGAACTCCAGCAATATCTCCTGTATAACATATACATTATCTGAGGTTTAAAACTCTCATTATTCATGAAAGTTAATTTTACAGTGGGTGTGAATGATCTATCTTACGGCTGCTTTTTTGATCATTCTATAAAATAATATGAAGCAAAGCCTGCACAAATAGCAGGAAAACCAGTAAAGAGTGATGCATTTGCTTGACTCTGTGTATACCCGATTGGATCTTGATTGATGGCAATCATTTGTCTTTGTCAAAAAAAGGAGAAAAAATCAGACATTGAAATAAGAGTGCTATCAAACTTTCTACAATGGCAGAAAGATTCTATTAATGTAGCCTGAGAGTATTAACTGTCTCTGCTAGAAAATGATAAAGAATGTTAATTTTTTTCTTGAGCATGTTTAAGTGTAAACTGCATTATTTTGTCAGTGTGGGAGGACTGAAAGGGGCATGCTACAGATTTATGGCATGCTGGAATTGGAATTAAAAAAAGAGAGTAAATTACAAAAAAAGAGAGAAACAAAAAGCCAAATACAAGAGTCTAATCCTTCTGATTATGATTTTGCAACAAAACAATAAAAGTTTAAGTAGCACAGTGTCGTAAAATCCTTAATGCTGCATTCCTATTGATATTGAAGCTTTGAAGACTAACTTCAAAGGAGGGTGAACAAGAGCAAAAAATAGATATAAAATAAACAAAGAAAAATTGACAAGCTTGGTTTTAGAAGTCCTTTTGTATGTCAGATCTAGGAATATTGACCCATTACTTGAAGGGGCTTTAAGGCAACTTCCTTATTAGTGATACTTAGAAACACAAAGCATATGGCTGTGGGTAATAGTGGAGGGAAACACTGTTACACTGTACAATAATGCTTGCAAAGCCAGAATGCATTTTCTTTTTAAATACATTAATATATAATTTTTGATCAATATATATAAACAAACAAAAAAAATTGAAAACACTGAAACCCCAAGAGTTATTAACTGGATTTATTTTATGCCATTAGTATTTGTGGGGTTTGTTATGCATCTGTAATGTTCTCTGGTTCTAAATAGCTGTGTTAAAATTTGTTTACTGAAACAATATTTTCAAAATTATGAGCACACCAAATAATCTGCATGAGCACCCTGCCTACCCTAGGAAGGCAAATATTTTTGTTCTTGAACTTCTAAAGAATAAGAAAACTGCAGGATTCAACCTGAATGTTTACTAGTCCTTGATGCACCCTTTAAAATAAATATTTGAGGGATTGTCATTTTAAGGACAGATGAAAGAAAGGCCATATCAAAACTGTGAACCAGGGCCTGCAGTTATATCCAATACCACACTAATGTGCTTTGTGGCCCTCGTCACTCATTTTAAAAGGTTTTTATGTTAGGTTGGTTTGGGGCTTTTCATATTTCTGCATTGTGCTTCTAAAACACAGTCTAGCTTTGCCATACTGTAGTGTGTGTCAGATTATGCCAGCAGGCTCCCGATTCAAACATTAAAATGCAGTATAAACATTGTTACCTGTCCTTGCTTAAAGAACCTCGTAGTGACATAATTAAAAAGCATTTTGTATTTAATTCATTTGTTAACTTCCATGAAGCCTTTGCTACTGCTGCTGAAGATGCTAAGATGTGATTTTAGCTGACTGATGGTATATTTATGTTAAATACTTTTTTAGTGGTAAACTAGGTGAGACATCACTTGTATGATTGAGATTGTTGCTGTTTTAAGGGGCAGCTGCAAGATTACTTCATGGCAGGGAAATTTTGTAACTGGAAATGCTGTGTTCAGTATTCACATACACACAGTATTCACCCCTTCTCTTCTGAAAAATAACAAAGGAGCATCAGTCTGATATTGTGGGGCAGGATTAAGATTATGAGGTCCAGTTTTCAGGGAGCAATAGAAACAGGATCACTTCTATCACATTGTCTTAATGCAGACACTATAGAAGAAATATTCCTCCCCACCCCCAGCTGTCTTTCTGTTTTTGTCTGACTGCATTTTCTGTCCTCATTAATTCTTCACCAGATTTCTTTTCTGACCTTCTGTTACTTTTCCCAGGTTTTTCTCCAGCCAGACCTGGTTTTTTCCCCCCTTTCTCTACTCCGACTCTTGTCCAGCTGATTCCCAACGCTGTCCTCTTTTCTCTCCTTGATCCCCAGCAGATGCATAATCCCTCCCCTCTCACATGTTTATCTCCCATGACTTCCACATCAAGATGCTTTCTTTGGTGCTTCGTAGGCTTTTTGCCTCTGCTGTATCTGGTGAAATAATTTTCTGCTTTGTGCTGCTTATGTTGTTGGGGAGATAGCACTGATGGAAGATAACTGCAACTTCCTTTGTCTCGATCTTTCTGGAGTAGCCACTTCAGAGACTTTTTTTCAGAGAGAGTGAGATAGAATATTTCAGAGAGATTTTTTTTCCTTATTATTGTTATTACTATTTATTTGTAGTAGATAAAATTCTGGACAAGAGGAGTTATTCTTTGTTGGTCTTTGGGATTAGTGCCTGTTTGTTGTGGACAGAACCCAAGACTGTTCTGGGTGGGTTTGATGCATGTGAGGCCACAGTCTGGGTGTGATGGGGGCAGCCTGAGGTACAACCCAGGGAAAGATGGGCAGCATCTTCAAAGGTGTTTTGCATCAGCAAACACCTACTGGTTGTATACAGACTGTGGACTTCCAAAGCCTTTAGCAGGGCCATGTTTGGCAGCTTTGTATAGAAACAACCAAAGAAATACTTTGGACAACAGCTTCTATGTGAAAAATGAACTGAACTGAAGTTCTCTTAACATAGCTGACTTTGACTTGACAAATTTTATTACCAATTATTACAATATAGCAAAGAGAAATTCTCCTCCAAATCCTGTGCATTGTGCTGTATAATCTTTGTGGTGATTGCAAGTCTGTCCCTGTTCCCCTCACTGCCGCCTTCCCTCATGGGAAATTTTTGGGGAAAATACCGTCTTGCAGTGATTAGTATCAAAGATTGGTTACTTCTATCAGATGGTTTGGTAAGTAATCCGTAGCTATTGCTGTGATTTGCTGCTTGCCCATATAGCTTCACACATGTATTTCATTTCCAAAGTTAAGCAAAGTTATTCCCTATAAAGAGGGTGAAAGTCTAGATGAAAGCCATCCCTTTTGTGAAAACCATATTCACTGTCCCTCTTAGTGACTGGTACAACAAAGTAAATTTTAATGGTGCATGATACTGAAAATGAATCCTGTGACCTTGAGAAGTTGTAGCAGAAGATCAGGTTTTATTTGAATCCTTTTGCCATTGTTTACATTATTGTATCTTCAATTTTTAGTTGCAAACTCCAGTACAAGTAGCTGTGTGTATGTTCTGTACTTGAGACACTCCAAATTAAAATTGCTAAGTCACTTAAAAAAAACTGAACTGATTTGTGTGTAAATTAATGTTTTTTATTCTTTCTAGAGCTCTGTTCATGAAAACATTAGTGTTTTTACAGCAATGAAAACATTTCATTTTATCTTATCCTTGAAATCTCTTAGAAACTATATAGGCTTTTTATTCTGAAAAGGAAAGTGAAAACATTCAATTTTCATGATGAAATGAAGCAGTCTTTCCTTGATTTTGAGTGTCAGTCTGAATTGACTCTTCTGTCAGGAGAGAAGCTAATTGCAAAAAACCCTTGCTTTTGAAGTCTGTTACCATGCCTTCTCTTTATGGGTGTTTTCTGTGATGGATTTAATATACTTGGTAAACAAGGCTTCTTAAACAAGTTGTGTTACAAACTGTATCAAAATGTTTGAGTTTTTAAATTTTTTCATAATTGACTACTGAAAAATAAGTTAGCTTAGTTTAGCAGGGACAATACATGGTTATTTCTAAAGCTGAATAAAGGAGAAAGGTATGAGTAGAGATAATTACAGATACCGTTTATATATGCAGGAGGGAGATTATGTTCAAGGAAGAAAATGTGCATTATGGTGCAGTACACTTAAATTATGCTTATAAGTATCTGCACCATAATTTAAGAGTGGTGTGATCTTAAATAATCTTCTCTGAAGAATTTACATAAAGCAAGAATTAACATCTCCAGCAAAAAATATTGTGAATTGTATGGTTATTACAGAGAACTGTTCTGTTCTCACATTTGCATTCCAGATTTTAAATAGGAAATTTGTAGTTTTGTTAGGAGTTTCTTTAGTACCTAAAGGATTTCTCTTTTCATTGTCCTAGCTATAGGTTTTTGTGAACATTAGCAGTATCACATACTACACAGATACTTGGTTTATGAGCACACAGGTGGAATTCTGTAGTCTGAAAATGAAGATTTCTGGAGAACTCTTTACCTCGGTGCTGAAGGGACACATTAGAACATTCCCAGAAATGTGCACAGTTCCACCTTGTTGTTTTTCACTGCAGTAATTCTTCCCAAGGTTGAGGATTGAGAGCATTGATACTTGGATTTATTTGGAGTTGCTGTGGATGAGTACTTGGAAGCGAAATGCATTAGGAGGAAGAGGGAGTATAAATAGACAAACCACATTAGACTCAGGAAATCCCCGGAGCTGAAAATAGTTGGAAACTGACTGAGTGCTTGGGGAGAAGTTGTACATGATTGGATCAATCTTGCTCTTCCTTGAGCCACCACTGACATTTTGGGATGCAGAATTTCAGGATAGACCTTTGGTGAGAAAAGGTACAGACATTCCTGTGCTCTTTCCATCCTCTGAGTGCCTTTGTGGCCTCTTCTGCAGGGGCAAGGAGCCCTTTGAGTGGTTGATGGCACCACTGCAGTGATGGGGTCTGCCTGCAGCACCGTGTGAGTTACTCCAGAGCCCCTGGTTCTCCTCTTTGATGGGGAGTTTCTTGGTGGTGCTGAGCTGTTTCCCATTGGGAGTGACAGTGTTGTTTCCATTTCATTCCCCTCTGTGATGGGATTCCTGTGTTGAGAAGAACAGCTTAATATTGAGAAAGTTGTTTCAATGTTAGGGAAGAACCTAAAGAGGTATGTTGGTTTTCCTATTGTTTTGGTGGTTTGTGTGTGTGGTTGTGTGGTTGGGCTTTCTTTGGTGAACTTTTCTTAAAAAAAAAAAAAAGGAGTAGCTAGATGAAGAGAGAGAAGCCAGAAGCCTTGTCAAGAGAGGTAATAATTGCCCTGAGGAGGAAACTTCATTCTTTTAAACACATCTCTATGGATGTCAGTGCAGAGGGGAATGAAGTTGTGGGTGTTATGCTGGTGCATAAGTCACCAAAATGAAAGAGGAAACATTTCCTGGTTTGTTGCTTCTTAAGCTTTCATTTTCCAGTCCTTTTATCAGTACTGTTTTATAGTGTCGGATTTAACATACAGTATTAGCCTTGAGGAGGAAGAATGTGGA
The DNA here is from genome assembly GCF_901933205.1 of Camarhynchus parvulus. Taxonomy (NCBI): domain Eukaryota; kingdom Metazoa; phylum Chordata; class Aves; order Passeriformes; family Thraupidae; genus Camarhynchus; species Camarhynchus parvulus. The sequence goes on along the minus strand of NC_044574.1, from coordinate 58,972,475 downwards.
GGAAAGAATATTATGGTATCTCTAGTGTTGGTTGGTTGGAGTGTTTGTTACCAAGTTTTCTGCTGCTACATTTCTCTCTTGGTGTACCTGTGGGAAAGAAGTTGCATCTTCTCAGTTAGCAGCTTCTGATGTGTCAGTGTACAAGGTTTTATCCTGGGCTAAGCCCTTGGATTACTCTATCAAAGGAACCTTGGGTGGTTTAGCACTTTTAACGTTGCTCATGCTTTACTACAAGTAGTCCTTTGGTAGGTTCTGTAACGTCGATAAGGATGGCTTCCCCACTTCTGTTTTGTAAATGTCGTGAGGGCTTCACAACCGTCCTGACCCTTGGGGCATCAGTGGATCTCAAGAGGCAGTTCAGTGCTTAATGGTTTTCATAGGACCATGTCAAGTAACAGTTTTGAACTTGCCCCCCTCTGCAGCGCCTGTGAATTGCTAAACTTCTGTCTTCTGCTTTGTAGATCACATGTAACAGAAGAGAAGGTGTGTTTGCAGGCTACCATTTCCTTTATTTAAACCTTCAGTAGATACAGAATTGTCCGTGTGGTCCAGAAAATGGTGCTTCATCATAATTCAGTACTGTGTGTGGGTTTTTTTAGAGATAGTTTGCAAGGCTTTCAAGGGAGAAATTTATTTAATAAGTTAAGCCTTTTTAAAGGGAGTTGAGTCCTGCTGCTGTTTCCTAAGGGTGCTGGGCTAGTATGGAAACAGGAATCTTGCTCCATGTGCTTCTCAGTTGTCTTGCTGCCTTGTGCTTAATGTTTCCTGTCTCAGAGTGCAGTACTATGTTTGCAGTTACTTTAACTCTCTCTTACATGTGTTCCTGCAATCATCACACAGTGAAGTCATTTCCCAGATTTTGATATCCTCAGATTTTAAGTCCTGAATTGAATCTTGGACAGAAGTGTTAACCTTTAAATCAAATCATACTTGATTTGATTTGATTTTGATTGGAACCTTTCTGTTTTAAAGCTTTGATTTTAATTGTATCAGAGAGTAGAAGAAATGCAGATGATACTGAAGCTGGGTGTCTCTAAGGCTTCAGTATCCTAACCTGCAATCTGAATTGAGAATTCCTTTCCCAAGATGCTGTTTAACAGTAGCCTAATGTTCTGTGAACCTTAGAGATTCGCCTGCTCCCTCTTCCATAATTTCAAGCAGAGGTTCAAGGATGTTCAAATTCATTCATGATTAAGCAAGAGGTTGAAGGGGGAATTTCCTTGTGTCCCCAGATGCACTCAAATTCTCCGATGCACACAATAAAAAGATAAAATTAATGTATTTTTGATATTTAGGCATTTAGACACCTCAGGGAGGTTTGTCTTCTCTTTATTATTCTATGTTAAAAAAATAAAGTTGTGCCTAAATCTCTCAGTCATCTTTGTTGTTCCTCTCTGTGGTGGTTGTTGAATTGCTGAGTTAATTTGGTTAATAGATAGTAATTTAAAAAAAATGCAAACAAAGCCAAACAAAACAGCCAAAGAAAATAAAAAAGGAAGAAAAACTAACAAAAAAAACCCCCTCAAAAATCAAATAAAACCACCCAGTTACTTGAGACATTTCTGGCAGAGGACTCAGAAAAAAATATATACAAAAGAGAAAAAAGAATTAACTTTCTGTAGAAGAACATAGAGCAAAAAAGTATTTATTGAATCAGAGGGGTGCACTATTACATTTTTATGGAAGCAAGAAAAGTATCCAGCTGTTAAGAGAGCTATAAAAAAAAGATACAGGTTAGCCACAGCTCTTAAAGTGTAGATATATGGGAGTGTGATTTCATCCTGTTTCTTCTAGGAGAGATGAAATGTTTGCGGCAGGTCAAATCTAAGAGTTTTGGGAAGAACTTTACTGTAATTCCTGTGTTTAATACTTCTGGGGTCAGAACAATGTACAAACAAAATCACAGAACTGATCAGATTTTCTTGTTCTGGTCAAAAGTTGATCTATATTATATCCACAAGTGCTGAAAGATGATGATGTCAAATCCCAGCTACTGGAAAGAATTAATCTTAATAATAATATTTCAAATTTTCAATTAAATATTCCTCACAGAAAACCTGCTGTTGCTGTAATTAGTGGGAAAATAAGTAGGAACTTCCTGTGCATGTGCTTAAAATGAAAACATCAGAGTCAACAGGAATGGCTAAGGAGATTGAGCTGGCTCCTTTGTCATACTATATCCTTCAACATATTCTTATAATCCATTGCTCATTTTGGCAAGGAAGGGGTGACATGTACTGCAGACTAAAATTCTGCACTATCAGGTAAAAAGCAAAAAACCTCCAGCAAGATGTAGTGTACCTATTCTTTTTATATTGTGGGAATTGTTATTTTCAATATGAATAGCAGTTTATGGGGTCTGTATGAGCTGTAGTTACTTTGCAAAACAAATGTTGTTGACTGCAGTTGGGAGTAGGATGTGTGAGATTTGCAAAGATTTATGAGCAACTAAGCCAAAGCATCCTGCTGCAAATTTGCTATACATTCATTCTTCCATGTCTAAATCATGTCTGAATTAATTTTGCTGCAAGCCAAAAGAAAGTTTTCATGTTAACTTCTGGTAGAAAAGTGTAGTAGTTTTCATTTCAGTTAATTTATAATTAATCTTGACAGAAATGCAATATGGATTGAACTGTGCCTCGTGGTGTCGTCTTTGGAAGTGCAGCTTTATTTTAGACTGATCATTATAAGATCAGCCTAAGATAAGATAGTGATTGCAGAATACATGATTAGAACTGTACCATGTTCTTAAGCGAGTCCTCTTTGAAGTATCAGTGTGCACTGGAATGCCAGCACTTCAAAGAATGCTCCAAAATGTCAGGGCTGTGGTTAGCTACCAAGGGGTTAATAAAGATCAAAGAAGAGCCTACATAGACTCCTACATAAACAGAACTGTTTTTAAACGGAAGGTTAATAGCACCATGATCTAGGGCAGCAACACCTTAAAGGTGGGCTTGTCTTCCCTGACATGGTGCTTTATAATGCATAAAGGGAGACTGAAACATTTATAGTTGACATTTTTTTCTGGATTGCTTTTTAAGTGAGGAATTCAAAGCTTGTCAGTGCAGAAAAGTCTCTGTGATATCTGAAATCGGCATTGTTCTTCTTCTGGTTTTGTTTGCTTGCTAGTTAGGTGGGAATGGGTTTTTGGTATGATTCCATGAAAATGCAGAAATCGGGAGTCCTGGGCAAGGAGTTGTAGCTGAGGTGACTAATGGCTGAGATAAAGAGATAATCTCCTATTTACTGTATAGAAGCATACTGACAACATTTCTACTAGTTTTTAAATGCATAATGTAGGAATTGCAGATCTGTGCTGTTTGTACTGTCGTGTTTATATGGGGAAATGCAAACATATGTTTGGATTTATGTTTATATATCTTAGCATATGAAACATGTTAAGACAGGCTTCCCTTGCTGATGTTCCCTTCTTCTCCTCTACACTGGAAGCACCTGAGGTTTAAACTGTACAAAGGTCCCCTGCAACTGTGCTGAGTCCTCAGAGTTCTGTGCTGAGTCCATGCACATGTTGTGCCTAAAGTTCATAGCCTGCTTTTTTCATCTCTCATCAAGAGATGCCTTTCACATTTCTTTCTTCTGTAAGACTTGGAGAATGACACTGTTCTCTCTTCAGCAAACCCAGGAAACCCCCCTCCACACACACCTTTTGATAAAATTGAAGCACAAATAAAGACAACGGTTCTTTTAGGAAAAAAAAATCCTTTACAGACAAAGCCAAATGTTTTCTTGGAGGAGGGTTAGAAGTAAATAGACTATACTGATTTAATGGATTACATTAGTGTTTCTCATAATTGATACTATGCCAAAGAAGTTGTACTCAGTGGCCTTGGGCCTTTGTTATGACCAGTTCCTATTACTGCTGCAGTAACTGTGGCAGAGATTGAGAGCATGCCTGCACACGAGGTTTTTTCCTTAAGAATTCCCAGTTTTTTCCATTTGTGGAAGTCTGTATCCTGAAACTATGGAATATGAATGTCTGTGTTTGGGGCAAATGAAGATAACATGAAAAGGCAGAGACTGTTAATATTAGAGTATGATTACATTATACATCTTTTTGATATTCTTCTTCATCCTTTCCTTCCTTTCTCTCACCTGCACATCTCTTTCCCTTATTTTTAGTCACATAGTTGCTGGTGAGGCTGCAGGGTGAGCAGGTCACTGATATAAAACAGAATAAAAGCAATGAAGTCTAATAATCCCAGCTGGTTACTGTGATTTGGTTTAGGATGGCCACACAAATGCTTGTGTGAATGCAGCTGAGAGAGAGAGAGAGAGAGAGTCGAACAGCAACAAGTTGTGCCATTGTAGAAAGTATAGGTAATGTAGGCAGCACTTCCAAAGATCTCAATGCACTTATCAGGATTTAATTAATCTTTAATGTCCTGAAGTAGATACATGATCAGTGAAGTGCTATGAAATACACACAGAATGTGGCTGGGTGAGTAATATTTGAGCTGCAGCTTTGACTTAATACTAATCAAATCTTTTCCTGTTTGCTTTGGTAGTATGGGCAAGGTGGGAATCAGATCAGGAAGCTGCTTTACGGAAAAAGTAATTTTCCCTACTGCATCAATACTCTGATTTGCCATGTGGCAAACAGTTGTGCATGGGATCTCTGCATGGAATGTGAAACTTCGTAGTGCTGCTGAGAACTTACCTGTTACCATTGTCAGCGTTTGCTTTGCCATCATCAAGCTCACTGTTTTATATTCCAAAGTGTGTTACATATTTTTTGATTATGTTGCAGGTCAGTAATATATCTAGATGTGTACTAAACATTTTTTAGATAAATGTTTATTGACATGTGACTAGTAGTATGCTCATTGTGTGGTCTGGTGTAACTTGGTTTTTTAGATCAAAAATAAAATTTTTTTCACGGTTTGTGAAAGCTCATTGGAAGAGTATTGAATTGCTTCAGAAAATGTTTCACTTGTTTTCTAAAATTAGCTTTTATTGAGTCAGTTAGTGGAATATACCTTGCATTTTACTATTACATACAAAATATGAGTGATTTTAGTTAATATTCTGGACATCCAGCTTAATGCCATGGAAATGCAATGGATTTCAATTTGCAAGATCAGGCAGCCTCTTACATTACAAGATGCCCTGCAGTCTGCTGGAGGAACTCCACTAAAGGTTTTGCACTATTTTCCAGAACTTCAGCACTTTTATCTTCAGATTGACAATCAAATCAATGCTGAGAGATGAACAGATTGAGGGCAGCCCTGCCCAGAAGGGTTTGGAGGTGCTGGTGGGTAAGAGGCTGAATGTGACCCAGCACTGTGCAGTCACAGCCCAGAAAGCCAAACGTGTCCTGGGCTATCCAAAGCACCGTGGGCAGCTGGGGAGGGAGGGGATTCTGCCCCTCTGCTCTGCTCTGCTCTGGTGAGAGCCCACCTGCAGTGCTGCATCCACCTCTGGGGTCCTCAACATGGACCTGGTTGGAGTGACTTCAGAGTCCAAGAAGATGATCAGAGGGCTGGAGCACCTCTCCTATGAGGAAAGGCTGAGAGAGTTGGGGCTGTTCGGCCTGGAGAAGAGAAGGCTCCAGGGAGACCTTACAGCACATTCCAATACCTAAAGAGACTACAAGAAAGATGAAGGGAGGCTTTCTACAAGAACATGGAGTGACAGGACAATGGTAGATGGCTTCACATTTAGAGGGCAGGCATAGATTAGATATTGACAGGAAGTTCTTCACTGTGAGGGTGGTGAGGTACTGGCACAGGTTGCCCAGAGAAGTTGTGGATGCCCCATCCCAGGAAGTGGTCGAAGCCAGGTTGGATGGGGTCTGAGCAACCTGATCTAGTGGAAGGTGTCCCTCCTCACAGCAGGGAGTTTGGAACTGGATGATCCTTAAGGTCCCTTCCAACCCAAACAGTTCTATGATTCTGTGATTCAAATGCAAATGCTTGTTGTTGGGGTTATTGTAGGTTTGATTTCGTTTTTTGGCTTTTTTGAGAAAAATGTTTGTATCTATTGCAGAAGATACCTGGTTTAAGTTCTTGAAACATTTTACATGGAAGCAAAAGATATCTAGTTGTAGACCAAGAAGTGTTCCTGAACAGTGTTAAAATAATCTGCTTTATTTTTCCTTTAAAGTTGGGCACCACTATCTGTGTTCTTTGATTGCTTTTTTGTGTAATTTAGAAGAAGCACCTAATACTCTGCATTTAATGAGCCATTTCAACCAAAGTGTTTAGTAAATTATAACCAGAAGATGGAGTAGACATGTAGCTGGTGATGGAGAAATCATGGAGCTGCCTTCTTTTAGATTTCCTTTCAGATCTGTACTGTTGCTCCTGATGCATGAATGGTGTTGCCCCTCTGTTTTTGGCTTTCTATGAAATGAATGTAGCCTAAGTCTCTGTGTTTGAGCATCTACACCTTAGGAATTGTCATCACTGATTGATTGCCTTTCTGATAGTCTTAGTGAAGAGACCAAGGATTGATTAGGTTTGGAGACTGACTCATCTGCTTAACTCTACAGTTAGAGTTCTGACAAGGAGTGTGTAATCTCGAAATTTATCTTGGTATCTTCACACAGGCTTCTCTGTTTTTAAGTTTGTTGTGGTTGCCTTTTGTGGAAGTGGATTTTCTTGCCTTTGAGTTTAAAAGCCTTCTAGATGGAAGAGGTCTTTTAGAACTCTGGCTATCCTCTGTCTCTGAAGATTTCTCTAACACTGTGCTCTTTTCTTTCTTTTCTTTCTTTTCTTTCTTTTCTTTCTTTTCTTTCTTTTCTTTCTTTTCTTTCTTTTCTTTCTTTTCTTTCTTTTCTTTCTTTTCTTTCTTTTCTTTCTTTTCTATTTCTGTATTTGTTTATTTGCTACTTCACTCATCTAAGGATCTGAATGGGGACTTCTGTGGTGTGCTGAAATCCATTCTCACTTAACTGGTAGCTTGAGTACAGCCCTAAGACCTCTCAAAATATTGCTTTTGTAGGTTTGCATTTTATTTCCTCTTCCTATCTCACGCAGTCCCTTTACAACCCACACTGGTGTGTTGACTGTTTCTTTTCTGGGATGGCAGAGTATCTCGAAATACACAGTGGGGTAAGACATTACAAGAAGTAATTCTTCAGCAATTGCATTATCCTCTCATTGTCTGGTGTGGCTTATAGTCAATTTAAATCTATAAGGGTATGAGGACTAATAGGTAGTTTCCATGCCTAAAATACCTTTGCTATGACACCATAATAAAACTAATACAGCAGTTGGGATGTTTTGTCTCCAATTGTCCTAATCTTTGAAACTGGAAGGAAATACAGGTTTCTTGTTCTGATAGTGGAGATAAATGAGCATTTAGACTTTTCCTTATTGCCCACAGTGAAATGTCTTATTTTTTTCATGACACAAAATTCTGAGGCAACAGGTTATATTGGTCATTTTAAATTTGATCTCATCTCTGTACAATTTTAACAATGAGGTTAGGTGCATGGGAATGAGAGGAAGGTTTTCTCTCAATTCTGAGTACATAGCCTGGTAATTTGGGAAACTGTTGGAAAAATAAAGCAGTATAATGGTTATGCTATTTGAATAAAACACTTAATATAAAAGCTTTGTTTCGATTCAGTCAATATTGTTACTAAAGAGCCACTAATTGCTGTGTATCATGTTGGAGGGGGCCCTGACAAATCCATGCAAATCATATGATTTATAATTCATAAATCCCTGATCCCCTGAGCGATGTTGCTCTTGCATTTAGACTAATTGAGTAGTTATGTGCATCGATCCAGTCCATATAGCACCTCTAGTCCATATGGCAGCCTTTCCTGCAGGGCCAGGAACTCCTCTTGTCAAATGTCCCCTGTAGCTTCCCTAAAATCTGCCTCCTTGACCCTTTGCTTCACAGTCCTTCAGTCTGCCAGCAGTCAGTTCTGCCCAAATCAGAGCAATATTTCTGTCTCCCCCTGGCTGCAGAGGTACAAAGCAGGGTTCAGCATTGCCTTTTGGGGATGGGACTGCAGTGGTTAATTGCTCTTACTAGTGAGGCAGTGTGCTGGAGTAGCTGTGCAGTGTACTGGTTTATATTGGTTCTAGTATCAACTGGTTTACATTGGTTTAAAAATTGCATTTTTCCCAGTAGCTGCTCTCAAAAATGTCTCACTTGTAACAATTAGTCAACGCAGGTGTTTATTTTTGGCTTTGCAGGGTTTTGTTGGATGTTTTTTTATGTGTGAAGAGTGGATAATTTTTTTTCCCCCTCATAATGCAGTGGTTGCCAATACTTACAAATACTGAAATACAGAGTCTAATAGTGGTTATGTAGTTGTGTGTGAATAATCAGTGCACCACTGAAGGAGATAGAATCCTATGCAAATTTTGCATGCAGAACTGAAAATAAAAGCAAGGGACTAAAGATATATTATGTTTCAGGATAATATTTCATGCCTGATCATTGTTACCTATTTTCCTAATAATTTTAGCATAGTTTTGTAATGTGCTATAATTGTAATTGTTATCCAGAAGAATGGCATCACTTAATTCTATCAAAACTGTGGTGAGGTAGATGAATGACAAATTAATAATTTACCATCTTTGCATAATACTGTAGCCCAGAACACCAGAAGGATTGATGGCAGAAGAGGTTAACAAATTTTAGCGGCTTCCATTAGCTTTTCATTGTCATATGTTTGTGGTGCCGACTGAAATAAGCTTTGTAGGAGATCCCAGTGCAGGGAACTAATTACTCGTGCCGATTGCCAGCCTGATGAATAGACCCTCATTGTATCATTCCCCTGAAGACGAGGAGCAGGCTGTGATTCACGACTGCATCCTGGCTGATATTTGATAATAATTTTAACAGATAAATGTAGGAAGGCAGAATGATGAAGTGCCTATCCATGCTCTACGACTATCAAAGGCATGCACATAGCCAGCTGTGTTCTGCTTTTTTTTCTGTAATCACTAATGGAGAATTTTAAGTTATTAATCGACCTTTGAATAAACCCATATCTTCCTGTATATTGTAGTTTTCCTTTGGTTAATTATTCCAAAATCATTGGGTCTTATAATCAGAGCAGCCCAATTTTAGTGTGACTGTAATACAGACAAGTGTAAAATAAGATACTGGGGAATTTGATTTCAATACTTCAGTTTTTTTCTGAAATTAAGCAATTAGGAAGATGAAGACTAGCACTGCCTTTTCTTTGGTGTTCAAAATAGACATAGAATTTTAATGAAGGCTGCAAAGACAACCTCCATTTTGATAAAATTATTTTCAGTCAGAATTTTTAATATCTACAAATCATGTTTGGCAGTAGCGTTGCACAAATCATTCTGTCTTTTGTTACTACATTTGTTTGAAACCTTGATTTACCTTAAATAAAACTAATTTCTGCCTTTAAACCTCAGAACTACGAATGTAGATAGCAAGTGTTTTTAACATTGTGATCTGTAAATTAATTGTGCTTATTCATTTGTCAGTGTTGACAGGTATAGTTTCTATTAGCTCGTGGATCAGAAATGGAATAGATATATCTGCATTTTCATCTATTGTTTTAATACTGGCTGTGTAAACAAAGTCCATGTTTTTAGCCTGAACGTACACATTTTCAGGGTACCATGACTAATCTATGCCTCAGGTATTTTCTGTTTGCTTATTTGCCATACCTGAAATTGACATTTTCTGTACATTCTCTGGGCTAAAATACTGTTTTACAGTGGCATTAATTCATGATCATCTAAACAGATAGTAACTGGCACTTATATATGACCATATTAAAAAGATCTACGTATATTTGCAGCATAAAATGGAAAATAATGAATTTGATATAACCTTTTCTATATGTAATTTTTTTAAAGTATGCTTTCTATGTCGCAACTATTACACATCATAACATGTAGTTTTTAATTAAATGTAAAAACACAACTACATAAACCAGAAATGCAATCTGATTTGCTCGAAAATAGATTGCTGTTTCACTCTCCTGGAATGGTTTATTTAAAAACAGTAAATGGAGAAGAAATGCATTTTCTCGTGTTGTTCTAAGCCTCAGGGGCTAAATGTAATGAATATTTTAAGAGATTATTTTAATTAAATTCCTGCACATCTAAACAGAGTAATATTTTATTATCACATACATAACCATGTAACTGAGGTATTCATTAAAGTTAACACTTTCTGGACCAAGAATTCATGGCATGATTTACTGACCTTGTGCAAAAAGGCACAAATTAGGAAGAAAAATGAAGGGGGACAGACTTTGATTAATATAGGTAATGCTATACCATATTTATAATAGCCTTTTCCCTATTCTGGTTTATAAATGCAGTCACTGAGAAAGGTGCCCTGCTGAGGCTGAAATGAGGCTGAAATCGGAGCACATGCCACTAGAGTGTGGGGAAACTGATCACACTGTCAGCAATTCATTTCAAAATGATGTATTTAGTGCTCATTTCACCTTCCAAGAAAAAAGGGAAAGGAGTTCCTTAGACTGGAAGGTGATATTGTTATTTTCAAGGACATACCTAAGTAAAAGATTGCAGAAAGGGGGGGAGGTTAGAAAAAAAAGGCGAAAGCAGCGCAAACAAGGAGAGCTTTATGCAGAAATTCAGCGCTACCATGCTGGTTGATAATTGCTAACATATGTGGCTCCTCTGTTTCATTGTAGTCGTCCTCGTGAGTTCTGGCGCCTCGACTACTGGGAAGATGACTTGCGGCGCCGGCGACGATTTGTGCGTAACCCCCTCGGATCGACACATCCTGAAGCGACACTCAGGGCAGCCGGAGAGCATGGTCAGTGTAAAATCTGCCTCCTGCCACCAGCAGCAGGTTACAGTACATGGTGGGAGAGGCTGGACCTTCCTCCTTGTAGGATGCTAGCAAATGGTCCCAAAGCAAAGGCTTTTGGCACCGCGTTTCGGGCAATGTGTTTTCCATACAGAGGTAACCTGGCCCTTCCTTCACAGCAGCAGTGCTGGTGTTCGCTGAGCCCCTTCTTCCCATCTCAGCTGGCCTGGGTGGTGCATACCTTGCATACAACAATTACAGTCCTCACTAGACAGAAGCAAAGTGGATGCAATTTTGCCATTAATCCCTGGACAGACTTCTGTGTAAATTACCTGCCTATAGTTTAGTAACTTCAGAGGAATTTGTCCTGTTCAAAATCCACACCAATTATTTCAGTTAGCACATATCTGCTTATTGTTACAGATATGTTAAAAGAGAAATAACACTTCTACAAGCTAAACTGTACCTTTGCTTAAGTTCTCAAGCTTTTCTGCAAGAATTTGATATGGAATAAAGAGTAGCAAATGCTGACTTGCAAAGTACTGCTCAAGCAGCAAAAAGGTAACAATCGTTTCTACCTGGTGATTTTAAAAAAGGGAGATTACTTTTTTTTTACAGTTGTTACTCCTCATTTTATAACCTGGGATCAGTCTGATGTAAGATGCTACATCCATTCTAGAGGGGAATGTATTTACCAAACTAATAGAATAGTCAGGTTGAGAATTCTGTAGTAAATCAAAATATAAGCAAGCAAACAAAACCACAACCAAAGCCAGTGAACTTTGGGGTTTAGTACAAAATTTTATGTCTTGGCTATCTAATGAGGGTACACTGATAAGGTAGAAAAGTCTTGTACTTAAAAATAATTCGCTTATAATTAAAGCTGGGTATCCTTCACCTTGAAGGCACAAGTCATGGAGCAAATAACCTAAATTTAGGGATTTTTTTCTTTGTTAGCTTATGAATTACTGAATACATAGATGCATACATATGCCCACACAAATTGCGTGGGGGATGTAGTTTATGCTAATTTTAGATTGTTAAGAGTGTTGTATGAATGTAGAAGAACATCACTGTCATAAAGTTGGTTTCTGTCAGGCATCTTAACCTCTTGCACTCGGCCTTAAAGAGCCATTTCTGGGAGAAAATGTCTACAATATGTCAGCTGATATGATGCCAAATGTGACATCAGTCCTCTGAAATAAATGACCATACAGAGAATAGTCAATAAAGTGATCTGAAAGCAATGTTTGTAGAGCCCTACATCTTTGACTATAGAAAGAACAAGATGTAGAATTAATTAACTCACTTTTTGCTTTGGGGATTATTGTTCTTAATAAGATGTGTTGTTCCTATACCATGGACTGTAGGGCATTAGGGTTTTTTCTGTTTAAAACTCCATGGATGAACAACAACTTCCCCCTCTTTTAATATTATGTGTACTTTAGGTTAAATAGATCTTGTCAAAGTTTGATGTATTCCTTGTATTTTCGTATTTAATCTTTATGCTGTTTATCAAAATTTTTAAAAATCTTTATTCTTACTGGAAAATAATTAGAGCAACCATTTAAATTTGTGTAAGTAGTTCTTCCACAAGTAAAGACACAGTAATGCAATTATTCATATTTCATACTAATGTGATATTTTCACTAATCCATGCTATATTTCAAGGGCTGTGGTATGTAATCAGTTTGTAATTGACAGGACAACAATTTTTGTCAATACAAAGGAAGAAAGAATAAAGTAGCCCTATTTCAGAAGTAGCTAATAAACATAGCTGATAACTAACTCTGGTGATTTAAATAGACATACTTGTTTTCTATGTGCCTTTCTATTCAGATTTTGACATCCTTAACAGTCTTCTATTTTGTTTCATTTTCTGATGTTGTTTTATTCTGAATTTTCATACTGCCTTTGTTATCTGTAGTCCTTTTGGTTTTTTATCTATCGAGTGAATATTTTAGTTTACTTTACCCTAAGTCATTATTTAATGTGATTTCTGGAATTATGGATAGTTGTTTTCTACCTGAGTGTGTGTACACATACAACTGTGTTTTTTCAAGGACTTCCAGTGGCAAGGTGTAAAATCTATGACCAAAGTACAAATTCAAGTTCAGCTGGAGCCTATATACAATGTGTAGGAGGGCAAAGATAGTTGGGATTTTTACTGTTTCATTTTGGATTTGGCTTTCTTGATGTGTTGTTTTTAGTTTGTTTGGGTATTTTTTTCTTGAGTTTTAGAAGGTACAGTTCAATTTCTTTCTGAATTGTGTTTATAAACTTCTAATATTAACCAATTCCATATCAGAAATTCCAATTGTTCTCAGATTTTTTTGGAACCTGACTTTCATGATGTAGATATCCCTAGTATTTGCAGAGTATTTGCTCCAGTATGTTATGATTTCATATCAATAATTTTTCATTAATTATTCCATTTCAATTAATTTTTCATGTCTCTGAAGCAAAAGCATTTTTAGATAATGTATAAAAGGTTCCCTACTGCCTATTTAAGTTTTTTTTCAAAACATCACAGACCAAAACCTGAAATTGGACATAAGGGATTTTGTCAAAAGGGAGGCAGGGAAAAATAATGCATAAATAATGGAACAGTGCAAGCAGTAACCATACTTGATAACATGGATTTTAACTCACTTTCATTAGAAGATACACATTATCAACTGCTTGGTGTCTTACAAATACAACTACATGTATTCTCCACCCCAGAGAACTAAATGTAGGAATCATCACAATTTGCAACTGTGAAACTGATTCAGAAACAATTGGAAGCCTAGATATTGTTCAGTAAAACTTAGAGAGGACACAACAATCAGCTCTGTTGCAGCCTAGTTATGTGTCTTAGGAGCAAGAGCCAATCTTTTCCAAGGATTGATTTGATTTGAAGGAGAACCTCTGGTGCAGAGGTGGCAGAATAAATACCTGAAGACTAATGTTCTCTGTTCAGACAATCAATACCAGCCCCATGACTATACTTCTGGCTACCTTCTAGTTAAAAACAAATTTTTTAATTCTGACAATTTAATTGCCATTCCCAAGTTCACATTAACTTGCTTGGGAAAAAAAGGCTTTAGGTAATTTTTCAAAGGGAAAAGGGAAAAAAAAAAAGGATCCCTCCAAACTGGCTATTTATAAAAGTCAGTCTAATGGTGTATTGTGGGGAAAGGAAAGAAAGGTGAAGGTACTGTGGTAATAAGTTTGGGATGGAAGGAGTTAACTCTTCTCTATTCTTCCTGTCACCTTACTATATAGAAATGGAACCAAAATTATATAAATGTGGAGGTAAAAAGAATAAACCTGTTGCTATTTTGAAATTGGCCCCAAAATGCAATATTTGTAAGGGAGTCTTTAGCAGCTAGAAGACTCTTTATCAAGCTTTTTAACAAGTGATTTATTGGGGTTTTTAATTGATGTTTGTTAAAAAATTGGGGATGGGGCATTAAAACAGTCTGCAGCATTTCCATTGAGACAATAGGTGGAGTTCAGGGCTTTGTGGCTGCAAGGGACCAGCAGGAGATCATCTCCAGTATTGTACTCGACTGGTTAGTTTGCTTTGCCTCAGCTAGAAAGATAATATTTTAAAAACTTGGTTTGAAAATGATTGATTTTTTCCACTGTTATGTTTTTAAAGAAGTAGGGAGAGTAGAGGGAAACTCCTGGGAGCCCTTTGTGAAAAAAAAGATACGTATTAAGGAGTTTTTTAATGCACCTTTCCCTTCAGTTGCTTGTCCTGGTATAATTACCAGTTACAAAAAAAAAAAAAAAAAAAGAAGTTGTGTGCTAGCAGACTGTTGTGTTCAGAGCAATACTTAGGCCATGCCTGGAGATCTTGGAAAGGTGTGTGGGAATTTGTGCTTAGAGCTGCAGGATTGGGGCCAGAGGGTCTGGTCACACCAGTGTAGGCAGGCCTGGCAGAGTGGTTAGAGAAAGCAGAGCAGCGTTTGTGACCTGAAATATGAAATCCAGTGTAATATAACTCTGTGCTTATGTGGGATTGGAGTTTGTGACGTGATGTCATGCTCCATCATACATCTCTCTAACCAGTAAATATATAAAGAGAGCTAGACCATGGCCTACCTACACCAGTGCATTTATCTACAGAAGAATAGGTGAATCCATGTGGAATATATTCTGTTCTGTGCAGGTACACATGTGAGCATGAGAGTGTTGGTTGCAGATGTAGTGCTTTATGCACACCAGTACAGAAAAGGCAGATTTGCTTTATTTACATCAGTACAGGAAAAGCAGATTCTGGTTCAGAGTGTGAGGTCTCACTGCCTTCCAGTAGCATTGCCTTTCACTAGCTGGTGTCTTCAGGTGAGAGGCATCTTCCTGTGCCTGTGTTTAAGCTGTGTTTAACTTTAACACACATTTCATGCATGTCAGGAAATATTGGTAACTAACATCATATGCAAAGAGATGACAAAAGTTTACACAAATAGACTGAAATAATTCAGGGTCTAAAATCTCCTATTGAAGAAGGCACATACATAAGATGTATACTTTTGAATCAGCAGAATATCAGTAGCTGGGGAAAGGATTAAAATCTGAGTAAGTGAAAAAGATAGGGCAATATTTCTGTTATCCAGTCATCTTTGGTTTGGAAGCTGCTATACTGATTTTATTTTTTCTTAAAGACTGAAGGACATAGTAACATTTTAAACAAGTTGTACTAAGTATAAAAGTATTAACCTTTGATCTTGCCTCTGAATTCAATCTTAAATAAGAATAGGTAGAGAGCTAATTTGAAATGAGCATTTTCAGTATAACACAGATTCTAGTAGAGGAAGCAAAAATTGGCAGGTATGTACAGTGCAGATGAAGTTTTTAAAAAAACAAATGTAGTTTGCCTGCATTAAAAGAAAAAAAAGAACAAAAAGGAAAAGAAAGAAAATAATTTATTATCTTGGACTTCATCTTGAGGTAGTTTTGTTCTATTTTACTTTTTTTTGATCTCTGAGAGAGTGCTGGTAGGGCAGTGACTAAGAGTGCATGTGGTGTGTGTTAGTACACTGATGGTAATTTTACTGCTGCTAACTGAAAATCCTCAAGGGGGAGTTAATTACAGGAAAACCTTCCTAAATATCAGCTGCATATTTTCCATGACAAGAAGGTTTTTCAACTCACATTGAACAACTCCAGAATCTGAGTTATCATTATTTACATGAGCATATTTTGCAAGAAAGTGAAATTTGTGTTTGTACAATGCAGTTAAAGCTTTGCAGTAATTTTTTGAGGCTTTCTTACAAGCAACAGCTATTGCTAGGGCAAAAGGAGCATGTATAAATTGCATTTTGTTTTGTATGGCAAGTTAAATTTCCTTTTTTTTCTGTTTTTGGTTGGTTGGTTTGAGGTTGAGGTTTATGTTTGCTTTTTGTTGTTGTGGTTGTTTGGGGTTTTTTGGTAAGGTCAAGGCCTAAACCAAAACCAGTATTTGGTCATTTGGTGATTGTTGTTGTTGTTGTTATGATGGGGTTTTTATAGTTCGGGTTTTGTCTTTTTTCTTCTTTTTTTTTTTTTTCTTTCTGGTGAGTGGACTTCATTTTTACTCTTTCACTGAACTGAAAAGTTTTTATTATTTGCAATTTGCATGCATATATTTACTTACACAATTTAAACTTTATGTATTGCCACAGGGGAGTCGCTGCCTTCTGTAAATGTTTGCAGATTAGCATATTTTTAGAGGGAGCCCGTGGAACTTCAAATCAAGTGTGGCAGCAATCAGAGCGAGCAGTCACCAGTGTGTTGAAGTTAGTTGGTCCTGATGTGTTTGGTGAATGTTTTTCAAACACGGCTGTGCCATGGGCATTCTCAGTGTATCTTTTAAGAAACAGTACTTTAATTTTCAACTTAAAAAAAATACAAACAAACAAAAAACCCAGACACATACACTGCTGTGTTTTGGCATTACCACGGCAAAACTTAGGTGTAGAAGGAGTAATTATATCTTTATTTTCATTTTTAATACTCTTTTTTTTAAACTCTCCTTTTAATTTTTTCCCTTTTCTGTTGCTGCTTTGAGCAGGTGATTTAAATAAAGCAGATTTCGAGGCGGCAGTGTCGGGGGCGATGGGAGCGCTCCCGGGGCCGTGCGGGCGGCAATGTCGCTGCCTGGGCACGGCGGGGACACATTTACCGGCCCGGTGACCGCGTGCGGGGCGGAACATGGCTCCAAGCATGCCTGGCCGCTTCCCTTCCGTGCCGAAAATCCCGGCGTGAGCCCAGCAATGCCCCGCGGGAGGATGGCTGTGCCCCTTGGACGCAGGTGCAGGCTGTTCTCCTCCTCCAGCCGCCAGCCCGGGGCAGATTGGCCGCCTCACGCCTGGCACGGGGGAGCGGCGGCTTTTCTGCCTCACGGACCCGGCCTGCCGCGGACGGGAGCGGGAGCGATGCGGGGCGGCAGCTCCAGCGCCGCTCCCTCCGCCTTGTCCCCGCTCGGTGCCGGGTTTTTCCCGGCGGGAGCAGCCCCGGTGCCGGGGGCTGCGGGCCGGGGCCGCCGGCGGCGCTGCCCCGGGCGGGCCCCGCCGCTCCCGGCCCCGTCCCGCACCTCTCGTTCCAGGGCCGTGCTCGGGGATGTCCCGGCGGCGTTCCGGTGTCCTTTGGGGGTCAGGGGGACACATCGGGCAGCCGGGACCCTCCTCCAGCTCTGCTTCCCAAGGAAGGCTGCAGGGCAAGGGAATCTGCTGTATCCTTTTCCCCTCTGTCATAAAGACTTGAAATAGAGTTGAACGCTGCAGAGGGCACTGGATAATTTTGAGCAGGCTTAATAGGATTAAAACTAGATGTGTCCTAACATTAGAGGATTAAGACAGGTACTTCCCACAGCTAGTCCTAGGCAGTTGTCTTCCTGAACTTACATTTAAAAAATAAAATTACGCTCCTATGTCACTGAGACCTGACAGCACTGTGTCTCATTTCAGCTCCCGATGAGGATATACTTGTCAAAGGAAAGCAGTCCATCAAGAGTCAAGTTTTAGGAAACCAGAACTCAGAAAGCGAGATTCTCTTGGAAGGTGATGATGATATCATGTCATTCATGGAGGAAAGAGAAGTGGAGAACTTGACAGGTAACGTCACCTATCTCATTTTCTCCTCAGCTTCTTCACTGTTGAAGTTCTGATCTCCCCATCTCTGCAGTGAATCATGGTTTGGGACACACACTGACAATTAACACACTTCCCATAACTGGGTCATTAAGATCATTTTCTGTTCACCTTAGATACTGAAGGTTTATTTGAGGAGAGTTTTGGGTTTTCTTTCTCTGCCTTTTTGTTTCTGCAGTAGATACCTAGTCTAGAAAACCTTCCTTACAGAAAATAGCTCTATCTTGAAAAGGGCTTCTTTTGTTTTCTTGACCTCATTCCACTCAAATCATCAGACTTAGTGGGACAATTAGGCAAGCTGTCTTGTAATTTAAGGCTTTGGCGACCTTTAATTTTTTTGCTAAATCTATAAAATTGTACTAGTTATTTACTTGCATGTAAAGGATTTGTACACTCACTGGATTTAACTCATTTAAACCCCTTGACATTCCACCACTGAAGTTCTTTCTCCACAGACCATGGCCTCATTAGATTTCCCTTTTTTTTTTCCTGAAAAAGAAATAGTACTCCAAATCATTCAACTTAATTAATTTTACATAATCACATGCAACCTTTGCTGATGTTGCAATCTCAGTGGAGTGGGTCCATTTATGTGCAGTTCAAAATGTAAAACCAAAGTAACCAGTGGTTCAGAGACTGCGAGTTATATGAAGTGTCTCAATGGCTATTTGAGGAACATGGGTTTTACAGGGAAAATGCAAACTTCTCTGTGTTCTTTTGCTTCTCATCTGGTGTTCCATGTACACTTGATTTAGAGAAAAATATCATTTCTTGGATAATACTGGTTCCCTGAGAAGCTGGTAGAACACTCTTACATAGATAGGGATCATGCATATGATAATTCACTGAAAATGCTGGAAGTGATTATTTATTTGCTTTTTGCTTATCCCTGAACTGCATTCCACTCTTTTTTTTTTTAAGGCAAAAAAGCAAAATTAAAAATGCAGCATAAGGAAAAAGAAAACCTGCATAGGAAAAGTAAAGTAAAATAAAGTCATGGAAGAATGATGCAAAGGCATTTTGCTATATGAATCTTTTATTTTTCCCTTTCTACCATGAACTTCCTTCTCAACAGCCTTTTCCATGTTTCTTTCTATTATTCATTCATTGGTTTGAGTAATACATTCATACTGTAATAGAGGTGAAAGGGGAGTTTAATTATATAATCTTGACAATGGCAATAGGATTAAGAAGTAATCCTTACTAATAAAGTGGTGTGGGTTAGAAATGAAGTGGAAATTGTCAGGGGTCTTCTACAGGACCTGGATTGCCCCAGCTTCTGCATCTGTCTGCTTGCCCTGTAATTGAATGTCTGCGAGTGATTGAAAAAATGTTATTTCTCCTCTGGATTACATGCTAATGTACAGGGGGCAAAGGGAGACAGCAAAAGAACACATAGCTTCTTATTTTGTCCATTTGTGGGAGTGAGCTTTGGGAAATCATGGCAGTTCCGCAGCTATCTCATGCCCATCTGCAGACACAATGTATTTGTACATTGGGAATAGAGGGCAAAGCTGCTCTGATCTCAGCAGAGCATCTCTTCTTTTGTCCTAGTGGCACGCATTGAGATTGATGCGAGATTAAGGACCATCACCCTTCTAACAATCGATGGAAATGACAATTCATCTGAATTTTTTGTCAGTTATTCTCACGTTGATTACCTGAACGTGTGTACCTCATTTATAGATGCTTTATTAAAACAAAATTGTCTATGTCACTTTAGTATCTTCCTCTGTTTTACAAAAGTCAGATAATACTGCAGCCATGTAACTTCATTTCCTTGCCTCCTAATCAGCTGGATGACAAACATAACCTGTTTTCATTCTGTATGTGTTAGTTTATATAATGCTGAACCTATTGTTTTCAGTAGTAGTCTGATTTGTCCCTGTGATAAGCCCTGTGGAGATGTGATTATTCCAATAAAAATTCATTCAGTTGGAAACCAGCCCTCCAGCTGTTTACTCCCACAGTCCCCGAGCTACACTAACACTGTATGGAATCCTTGAACAATATTTAATGTGGAATCAAAAGCATCTTTAAAACATTTTACTTTAGGCTCTATAACATTGTGTAACCTTAACAATAGATTTCCAGCATCCATGAGGGAACACTTTGCAGTTAGACAACTTTGAGCCTTGACTGCAGTGTTCATCTTTGTGAAATGCTATCAGAACTTCTCAGTGACTAAAGAACACATCAGACAGTAAGATTCTGAGTTTTCATGTGTGCACTCTCTATATTTCATGTAACAGAAGGTGTGCAACTCTTGGAGTTTCTTGGACAGAAGATGTGTCTGAGTAAGAGCTGAAGGCAGCCGTGCTAAAGCCAGCTCTGTGTAATGTATGCAGCAGTTTGCAATTGCAGCTGCCTCAGTGTTCAGCAGCACAGAGACACTGCAAATCTGTTACATATGTTCTTTTCCGGGGCAAAAAGGGGTTTGCTCTGTAAGGAAGAGCAGTGCTCTTTGCTTTATTTTAATGTCCTTGGCCTGAAAAGTGAATAATTTGTACTTGCATTCCTTTCAGTTTGAACATTGTTGGTGTTTTCCTGCTTTGGCAGGTCCAGTGTCCCTCAGCACACCAGCTCAGCTTGTGGCACCCTCCGTAGTAGTGAAAGGCACCCTTTCCATCACTCTTTCTGAGCTCTACTTTGAGGTGGATGAAGAAGATCCTAGTTTTAAGAAAATCGACCCAAAGGTAAGAGATCATTGACCCTGAGGTCTGAGAGATGATGACAAATTACCCAAGACCTTTAATTCTTCACTTGACTTCCTTTACCTCTATTGGGCTGCAGTGTTGCTGCTTTAATAACTTTGCCACTGACCATATATGTTGCTGAACTTCACATAGGTGACACCTCCTTTCCTGCTCCTTTTTCTCCCCCTCCCACAATTCAACCCTACTTGAATGTTAATTAGCATGCTGCGAATAAAGCTCCAGGGAGACACGTCTGAAATAAAGACATCTTGAATCACAGGCCTGTATGAATACAGGGAAGTTCAGCGAGGCTTTTAGCCTTAATACTTTGTTTTACTTTCCTGATTTTAGCAAATGTTAGTGTAAAACAGCACTGAACTTCCCACACTCCTAAGTTTGCAGTGCTCCTGTCATATTACTCTCTAACACATTTTACTTGGCCCGTTATTATTTATTGTGCCTAAGCATAAAACATAATTGACCTTCTAAAATACGTTTCCGAGCTGACTTGATAATTTCCACAAACTTTATTTGCTCTGAGTTGCTTGATTACTTGTCTTCTGGTTAAAATTAGTAACCTTCAGTAAAATTCAAATTTCAAAGGGAGCATATCATGCATTTAGCTTCATAATGTTGCACTTGAATGTTTTCTGCAGTGTTACAGCAACATTTTGAAAGTAGGACACAACTGGTAAATATTCTCACTATTTAAGCATAGTCACGGCTCTTGGTTATTTAAATACCTGCCTAATGTTGAACTGGGTAATAATTTCTTTGGGAAGGGTACTGCTGGAAGAAGTCATGGTTTTCTACTTGTCTGTAGAGAGAATACCTTGTGTGTTAAGCACTGGTGCAGTTCTTTGTTCCTACTGAGTAAATTGCTCTTGTCTGTAATAAAAATGGCATAGGTGGGTCTGAAAGCTGGGATTATCAAATCCTATCTGGAAAAAAATTTATGTCAAAAAGCAGTGCTCTCAAATTGTTAGAGCTAGATTTTAATATAAGCAATTAACTAGAATTGTGATTTTATACGATATCATAAATGAGACTTTTCTTTTGGTCCTGAAGAATTTTTGAAATATATTGGAAATTATTTTAAATCTGAGATAGTGCTTAAAATTTTTATATGCTTATATCCTTCTATTATGTTTCATTAATCCCCCCCCATTTAACTAAAAAACCTCATTTAATGATGGAAAGAATATAAATGTGAAATTAAAGTTTGTTTTACATGTTCCTGTATTGCATTTTCCATCTGAAATGTTCTGCTTTGTATTGTATCAGCGTGAGAAAAGTCTTACAGATCTGCATTATTCTGGATTTTAGGTTTTCGTGTTCAGCACGTAGGGTCTTTGAGTGCAGTTACTAATTCTTACCATTCCTGTTACATGTTTTGTGGGAACACTGACATATAACATATAGTTAGCCTCCTTTTCTCCTGCTTCCCAGTATTTTGTAGAGGTTTTATTCTTAACTGTGAACAGGCATTCTTGTTTTCTTTGACCCTATCTGTTACTCTGTATATGAGAGATTTTCTTAGTGTTCTTAAAACAGGAGAAGTTGGTTACGTGAAATACTGGCTGCACCTCTTACATTCTGTTTGCAATGGTACTTTAGTTGGAGGTCTTAAAATTTAAAAAAACCCACTTTCATAATGTCTCAGGGATGGGAGGGAACTAAAAATCAGATCTGAATAATTTTATTTTAAAAACTATGTAATCTTATAGACAGCATCTTTTCAAGCATTAACGCCTCCCTGCCCCACCCTGTGCTGAAATCAATGTACCTTGGTAGCAATGACGAGCTGCTGAAGAAAATGCCCCTTAGAAAAAAAAAAAAGCCCCAACAACTAATCCGCTGTAAGCTCTGCAAGCCTGCTTAATTAATGAGGCTTCATCTGTTTGATAAATTTAAGTTCCCTGTATATTTGTCTAAACTACTGAAAAGAAAACATTGTGACAAGTTCCTGAAGGAAAACCTGCCTTAGGTAGCGATAGCATCGGCGGCGATACGATCAGAGTTTATACGCGGGCTCTGGGCTGTTTTGGGAAAGAACGGCTAATCCCGTTCTGCCAGGTGATCCGGGATCAGCGCTGTGGAAAGCGCTCAGATGGCTCCACAAAGACTTGTGGGGCTCAGCCGGGGCTGGAGGGGCTGCGGGCGCGGCGGCGGGGCCGGGGCCGGGGTGTGCCCGCTCCGCCGGCCGGGGCGGCCCCGCGCACCCCGCTCCATCGCCCCGGCTGCTGCCGCCAGCGAGGATTTCGTTTGCAAACTTAAAGGCAAAAGCAACTCAAGTTTGAATGGTTATTTCTTTCCGTCTCCGTCCAAAAGGAAACGAAAATAGTCTTTCGGGGCAAGAACTAGACTTTTTTTTTTTCCTATCCCCGGCCCACGAAAGGATGTGAAAACTTGCTCGAAATGCTCCGAGCCGGCGTTGCAATCTTTCGGGCAACTCGAGCGGGTAACGCTGACGTTTTTAGGAATGCATTCCCGAAAAAAATCCTGCCAGTATTTCTCAGTCGTCCCGAGCAAGTTTAAACCGAAATAGCTGCGGGGAATCAGGCAGAGCTTCGCTTTGGGAGAGGGGGCTGGGGCAGGGAAGGAGATCGGCAGAGAGCGCCCGGGTGCCGGTGTAGGATCGGGTGGTTTCCTGACGGGTTCCCGCTTATCTCCTCGTCTGACTATGCTGCGGTGCGATTTTATGCTGTACTTAAAAATCTGGGCAAAAACAAATGTTTGTTTAAAAAAAATATCGACCGGTTGCTCTAAATCGCATTAATTATTCAGGGTAGATCTATACTTCCTTCGTGTCAAAGTCAAATGGATAGCGCGTTCTCTCTGGGCAGTGAAAGCAAACAGCAGTGGACTTTTAAAACAAAAAGCGTAGTGCTCGAGATTTACTGGGGAAAAATAGAAGCAAGAAATACCATAAGGAAAAAAAAATTAAAGGGAAAAAACCCGACTGTGGGGTAGGAATAGGCATGCTGTAATTCTGACTAAACTGTGGCGAGCTGCTGTGCAATGCTTCATATATTCCAAGATTTAGAACAGAACCTTAGAGTAACAGAATTATGGTAGATGTTGTCACATGCTGAACTACAGAATATATAAGATTTTTTTTTAGATGCACTTTTTTTTAAATGGAAACTAGAAGGAGGTTTAGAAAACATCAGTTAATACGCCAAGGCTTGGGCTAGGTGTTGCATTTAGCCTATCTTTACATCTCGTGGTTTCATTTATTTAAAAAAAATATTCCTTCTGAGGTTCAGAAAGAATGTATTTGCCTAAATTTAAGAACCATTCACAAAAAGTCAGCATAAAGTTAAAGTAATATTTTTATTACTATTTGCAACAAGTCAGTTGTGGGGCACATAATCTGACCTTGGCACCGAAATACATTTAACATCAGTAAACTTTTTTAAAGGGAGATTTGTACATATAGTTAAATAATTTTTTCACTTGGTGACAACATTCAGGCAAACAAGAGAGCATAAGAAAAGGACTATACATGGATTGGAAAATGTACCTTTCGGGTTTCGTTTTGAAGTTGCAAAAGTCCGATCGCTTCTTTTTGTGACCTTTTAAAAATTCACATTGGAGGACAGGAGGAGAGAGGCTCTTCCCTTTTTCTGTGCAAGGCGGTGAGAGTTTATGCCGGGAAAACCGTCGGCAAGTTTTTAAAGGCCGAACTGCAGGTGGCTGGGGGGGTGGCGGGGGCGCGTGTCTTTCGCCGCCTCTTTCCGTCGTCGTTC
Organism: Camarhynchus parvulus; assembly: GCF_901933205.1. NCBI lineage: Eukaryota > Metazoa > Chordata > Aves > Passeriformes > Thraupidae > Camarhynchus > Camarhynchus parvulus. The sequence continues at coordinate 58,948,157 of NC_044574.1, read as the reverse complement.
GCGTTAAATAGAAAGTTTTTTAGGCGCTGTTGTTGTTTACGGAGGGCGAGTTTTTGTGCGCGGGCGTGTTAACCCTATAGCTTGTCGAGGCTTTTGGGATTGGTGAGGATTTCTCTGGCTAGCCTCCAGGTCTGTTTGGCAGCGCTTTCCAGGGCCGAGTGGGGTTTGCCCTGAAAGAGGTCTAGGTTGGGCAGGAAGTAGTGGGGGCAGCGCCGGCACTGCAGGCAGGAGATGAGCTGCAGGAGGATGCCGTTCAGCCGGTCGCCCAGGCACGCCTCGTCCCAGTCGGTCTCCCGCGGGTGTTTCTCGCACTCGTACAGCAGCAGCGTCTTCATGTGGTAGTTGTTGAGGGGCTGCCCGGGCAGCTCCAGGTGCCGGTCGCGCAGCGTCTTCAGCACCGACAGGCACTTGTTCCGGCAGCCGCCCATCAGCAGCCGGTTCTCGGCCTCGCCGAACTGCAGCACCCACGCGTCGCTCTCGGCGGAGCTCTGTTTGCCCGTCAGCGAGTAGCACTCCTTGGAGAGCAGGTTGAAGCCCTCCGCCTTCACCTCCGCCACCCGGTTGGGGCCGGGCCAGGGGATGTGGGGCATGGGCCACTGCGCCGCGCTGCGCGGCCAGATCCCGGTGCACTTGAAGGCGGGCGTGATCTGCACCACGTACCGCTCCCGGATGCGGAGCTTCACCTCGCTCGTGTCCGCGATCATCTTCACCACGTCCCGGTAGCTGCACTTGTCCACGGCCTGAGCCACCAGCGTCTGGAAGCGGGAGCGGATCTTGCGGGCGGACAGGTAGCCCGAGGCGGTGATGAACTCCACCCAGAGGGACATGCTGCGCTTGCGGCCGTCGCTCAGCTTGAGCACGGCGCAGCCCGGCAGGGAGCCGTCGTCCACGAAGTTGAAGACGCCCATCTGGTTGAGGTAGAGCACCACCTCGAACTCGGTGGGCGAGATCACCTCCAGCCCCTCGTAGCGGGCGTCGATCTCGCTCAGGGAGCTGATGAAGCGCGGCTCCTGCACCTCCACCTCCTTCAGCACGTCCGACACGACCTTGCACACCTCTCGGATGGTCTTGGCGATGGCCGCCTTGCGCGCCTGGCAGCGCTCCGTGTAGTATTTGTTGAGCTGGTAGACCAGCTTGGCCTGCGCGGCGATCATGTTGGGGCACAGGTCCGGGCTGTACACCGGGCTCTCGCAGTACGTTGAGGGATCCAATGCTTTAGCGGTGGCTGCAGCTTTGCGGAAGGCACCAGCCAAATCGCAGACCCCCGCCGCCTCCGGGAAGAAGGCGGCAGCGGCGCGCCAGTGAGAGCAATTAAAGAAATCGGGGAGGGCGGCGAAGCACAAAGGAGCGAAGCCCAGCGCTGCCCCGGCGAGGAGGAGAAGGAGGAGGAGCGGGCCGGTGCGGGCTCGGCGGCGGTGCTGGTGCTGGTGATGCCGGAGCCGCTGCCGGAGAGGCGGGCAGCCCCCGCGGGCTCCCGGAGCGCAAAGTTTTGGATGGCGATGGGGGCAGGGAACTCTGGGCTGCCTCTGCGCTTAGGCGCCCACCCCCCCGCGCAGCGACAAAAATGCCGTTTCAATAGTTCATGGAAAAAAAACCCAAAACAGCAAACAAACTTCCCCAGGACTCGCAGAAGGTTCCCGCAGAAAAGCCGGTCGGCGGCGAAGTTTAAAACCGCACACGGTACGAGAGGAGGAGAAGAATGCGAGCAATGCCCTCAGCGGAAGAGTGAACTCTGTGTCTGTCTGTCTCTCTCTCTTTCAGTCCGTGGCACCGCCAGAGATGTGCATGAGTTTGGCTGCCGCTCGCTCAGACTGTCAGGGGGTGTTGTTGATTTCCCTTTTCCTGCTGGAGGCGTAGGCTGAACCCGGCTCTGTGGCTGTCTCTATCTTTAGGCGCAGACGGGTGCACTTGGTCTGGGATCTCTCATTCCCGTCCTGCAGCTCTACATGGATTGTTGTGAGAGAGACTGTATGGAGAGGAGTTGTTGCTTTTTTTTTTTTTTCTGTTTGTTTTCTTTGCACAGACTGTGTTTTATCCTGAGCGGGAGGAGGGCGTAGCTGCCGTGCCCGGGATGGGTTCTGCTCCCCCTCCCACCCCTGGAAGTGCGCGCCGGGGCTCCCAGTGTCCGCGCCTCTGGCTCCGCTCCTGCCGCGCCGTGTGCCCGCGTCCCTCTCGCGGCGCTGCCGCCGGGCCCTGTAGTTTATGAATGGGGCCGCGCGCGGGCGCGGGGCGGGGCCGCGCCGCCAATCGCCGCCGAGCTGTCAGCGCCGCAGCCAATCGCGGCTCACGGCGCGCGCACACGCGCCCGCACTCCCGCCCCCGGCCCCGCGCCCGCTCCGCGCCGGGGCTGGAGCCGGGATGGGCTGCGGGGCTGGAGCCGGGATGGGCTGCGGGAAGCCGGGAGGGAGGCTCGGGGCGTCCCGCCACCCGGGGCCGTGTGTGCGTGTGTGTGTTGGGGCGGTGGGGGGAGAGGAACAAAAACTCCCTGTAATTTCTCCGTGGCAGCCGGTGAAGGGCGAGGTGAGCTCGCTGCTCCCTCCGCTCGTGCGAAGGGACCCGGCGGCAGTGCCGGTGTGTGCGGGGAAAGGGGAGAGGCGGGCCGGGGCTTCACCGCCGGCATAAATCTCATTTCGCTTAATGCCGGGCTGCAGCAGTGAAAGTGAGACCGTCACCGGAATAGCGTGGCACACCTTGTTTTACTGCCCCCAGTCACCTTAATTTAGATAAATCTTGTGTCATAAAGTTCTTTTCATCCTCCTAAAGCGGAGGGTTGAGTTATTCAAAAGGAAACGATATTTTATGCAAGTTTGTATTAATAAGAATATGGAATGATTTGGACATAAAGCCGTAGCTCCGTGGTGTCAGGTCGGAGGGAGCCCCGGGGCAGTACCTGCTGCTTAAGAGCCAGATCTGCTTTTCCTGCAGGAACTTAGGATGGAAGGGAGAGCAGTTTCCAGTTTTCCAGTGCTCGGGGCAAGGGTGTGTACTGCACGGCCCAGGGTGCTTTGCCCTCCCCTGGGCCGTGCAGTCCCGCTGTGCGGGGCCGTGCCCGTGCAGACGCGCGGTGCGCTCCTCCGTGCAGAGTCTCCCGGTAACCCGGTGGGGCTCGGCTCCTTGCGCTCTCCTCCTTTCGTTGCAGCTGACTGATTTTAATAAAGAAAATACCGCCGTCTGTTTTCTGTGTGCGCTTAAATTAGAAACATGTCTGGTGCCGACCGTACCGCTGCAAGAAGTAAGTATAGACGTGCCCGGCGCCGGTGCGGCTCCGTCCTTCGCGAGGAGAGGATCGGCTCCCTGTTTCCCTGCCTGCCGCCGGGGCACTCTCCGCCAGGGGCTGGAGGGGCTGGACCGGCGGCCTGCGGTGCCCGGAGTTGGCGGCGGTGTGAGGTGTCCCCGCCGGGCCCGGCCCCGTCGGGAGGAAGATGAGCCCCGGGAAGGCTCCGAGGCGGGCAGCTTCCGAGGGCTGCGGGGACAGGCTGCCACGAGGGCAGAGTGGGGCTGGCGCCGCTGCTCTCACGGTCTCAGGGTGTCCCGGCGATGCGCGGGCTGGAGCGGGGCTCTCCGCCCGAGGCGCGGGTCAGTGCCCGCGGAGCTGCCCCCGAGCCGCGGCCGCACCCGAGCGGCGCTCGGAGGCTCCGTTAGCGGAGCTGCTCTGCGCGGCTCGGCCGGCCCGGCGGAGCTGCCAGGGTCCCACGCCTCGCCTCCCGCTGCCCTCCGGCAAAGGGAAGAGTTACTTAGGGCTGGGGGTGCCTTTCACACGCCGCCGTCAAAGCTCCCGGGGCGTACTCGCTGCCGGGCTAGCACCGCTCTCCGCGCCGAGCGGAGGTGGGCAGGAGGGCTCCGCGGGGTCTCGCTTCCCGCAGAGAGCGCCCAGCCTGGGGGTTACCGTGTCCTGGGCGCGGAGGAGGTTGCCGGAGCCTTCAGGCGGCCCTGGCAGTGGCGGGGGCACACGCTTTCCTTTTTTCAGGGTAAAAGCAGGAGCAGAGGGCGATTCCCTTCCCACCCCCCCGAAAAGGTGCCTAATGATGTAGCGTTACCAGTGTTCAGATTTAAAGCAATTCATTACCAATTTTCCTGCCTGAGGTGAAGCCCTAGTAAATAATAAATCAGCTAAACAAAAGCTGACTTTAATTTATTGCCCCAACGCTAATTAGAAACATCATTTGAGCAATAAACTTAAACACTTCCAACAAATAATGCATGTGAAATCCTTCTCTCCCGTGTCTGGGCGTTTGTGGCCGCACTGCATTAAGACCAGCTTCATCTGTGGCGGAATTTGCTCTCGCCGGGATGAATAATTGAAGGGGGAACAGGATCCGAGGAGGCTATAATTGAAGAGCCCTTGTCACCTCTGCTTTTATGTATGTTAGTGTAGAAGTCCATCAGCAGCTCCTTGATGGTGTATAAAACGAAGTGGCATCCCCTCCAGCAGCAGGAGATACTGTATTCCATTAAAAAAGACCGTGTGCGTGCGTGTGCCGCAGAGAGGGAAACTCTCAGGGCTAAAAGCCACTTGAAGTCTTCAGACCGATTGATCTGTATTCTCTCGTTATAATCCGTCTCATCATACTTGAGTTAATGAGGCAGGGGCGGGGGTGATCTGATGGTCCTTGACAAATTCATTAGGGAGGCTGCGGGACATTTTATTTGACTGTTAAACATCGTGTTTGTTTGGTTTAAGCAGTGCCAACATCAGCATGCCGCTGCCTGGAGCTATAGTGTTTTGTTAGCGAGGGCTTCTGTAAAAAGATACTGGGAAGGGGACGCGGTGTGCAGTGTTTGCTCTTGCCTTGGCTCCTCCTGCCCCCTCCCGCTCGTACGGCAGGGAGCTCGGGCGGGTGTAAATCCAGCTGTGCAGGCAAGGGATGTGCCACAGTATTTTCTTCACACTCAGGATGGCAAAGTAGCAGCGAAGGGCTGCCGTTAAGACTTGTTTTTCTTTTTCTTTTCTTTTTTTTTCCCTCATCAAGACAGCATTATGGATTTGTGTTAACCGCTGAAACAACAAAAGAGAAAAAGCTGGAAAGCAGCTCAGAGTTTTAGCAATAAGCGTGCGAGTTTTTTGCTGCGTTATGATATAGCATATTTTCATTTGATTCCCTAACCAGCTTATCAACGTGGCACACATTAAATATTTCAGAGTCTTTTAATAATGACTGGTGGATTTTAAAGTTTCTATAACATGCTTCTGATATAAGGTGTAATTTTTAAGGTAAATCAAAGTTTAATCAAAGTGACTTAAGGCTATTAAAGGATTTCTGCCAAGCCTGCCCTTTGTCTCTCCCTTGCTGAGAGACAGAGGGAAAAGTGAATTCAGGAGCAGGTGCTCCCAAAAGGGCTGAGGAGTATTTTTAAGAATAGCATATGAAATATGTATGTGTTTGTATATGCTTTGTTTGTGGCAGCTTTGCTGATGATTCCCAGCTAGCGTTCCATTATTTTCTTGTAGTTGGTTTCCTCTCTGTCCTTTCATTTAATGGAAGCAGTTTTACAGAAAACATAATAATTAATCTGCTTGTGGAACCTAGCATTGTGTTATTTTTTTCCTGGAGATCAGTCTTCAAACATTCTCAGCTTTAAGTGCTTTGTAGGACTCTGCTTCCATTTATAGAAGAACTGTATGGGAAAAGAGCTAGTGCCCTTTGCCTGTCATTTTCATACATTCCTGCACTGCTGATGAAGCTTGAACTGCTGCAGGGAATGTATGGATTTGAAAAGAAATGATTCAGTAATGCACGTTGCGTTTCTCCACCACAGAACCGGATTAATAGTTACAGCCAGCACTGTGCTGGGTTTGAGGGATAAAATTCCTTTTGCATTCAATGGTGTACAGTGGGTACCTTTTTTGGGAGTCATGGCTTGGCTTTAGCATCTGCTGATCTGTTTTAAGGTCTGTGTGTGTGAGATTAGTTGATGGCACACACTGGAGGAGTAAGGATGATTTCATTTTTACCAATGTCATTAATGTATCTCATCAGCCTAAAGTGTTGTAGGAATCTTGTACCTTTTTTTCCCTGTGAAGATTGAGTGGTGTGGTAACTAAAGAATTCATACATGTTTTTAAGTCTCCCCTAGCTTTCATTTCTTTAGCGGGAGAGGGGTTGCTTCCAGCCACTCCTTTAAGTAGCTTATTTATGCTTTCCTGTTCAGTCTTAAAATGTGAATGTGTTCATAATCTGGTGTTTAACCATAAACAATCTGCTACTGAGGGACTTTTTCTAATGCTCTCAACTTTGCATTAAAGGTAGCATCTTCTCTTTTCCCATGGTGACTAATGGTGACTTCTTTTAGCTGTCGACTGGTTTGAATGCTAAATACTGTTTTGTAATTTTATCTTTAATAAGTTGGCAATCAGGGAGAATCAGACATTTACTAAAAAAGAACAATTCTAGTGCTTTTGTAAAATTTTCTTCTTGTTAAAACTTCATGTGGGCCTTTTGTTTGGATGCAGTTAGTGTGGGTGCATGCTGTTTCATCCATTAGAAGTAACCAAGTTCATGTGTGTTGGCTGGTCTTTATTTATAACTGATTAATTATGCTAATAACATCACTTTTAAGAAGTGAAAACATGTAATATGCCAGAATTTTCTCAACTTCACCTCCAGTTGAACGCATTGACACTTATTTGCTTGAGAAAAGAATATGAGGTGGACTAGAGAGATAGTGTCTGGTTCTAAATAATGCTGAACCAGCACTTATTTTAAAATTACGAAAAATACAAAGATGTCACAAGCAAAATCAAAGTTTTGGAAATGAAAAAACTATTAATTTGCATGCTTTTGGGTTTTTTTTTTGTCAGTAGCTGATGATTGTTCTGTTTATTGCCTTAGATGTTGAAGTCTCTGCATATGCATGATGATGACAACAGACAGCAGCCTGTGTGGTTTTACTGGTTAGACAGTTATTTTTGAGATCAAAACCTTCATGCAGCTTTGTCTTGACAAAGCATATGTATAAGTTAACCTAAAATTGTCTGAGTTACACTCTTTTAAAATGTCAGTTTCTACGTCCAGAGGCAAAAGCTCCTTGTTTATAAGCTTATACTTAAAAAGGTGCTTTTTCAAGTACAACATATAGCAGTGTGAAATCCTCTGCTCCTCGCCAGCCGCTGTACAGGTTGTAACCTTTCAGTGAGTTTCTATGAGGGCAATTTATAAAGGGAAAAAGTGTGTTGTGGGAGGAGAGAACGGAGGGGGCTCAATCTTCTCCAGCACAGGATATATCGAGTCTCTCTCTTGCTCTCCTCCCTGTATTTTAAGATGATTTTGTTTTGACTTTGGATCTGATAGAAAAAGCATGCAATTTTTATTTAATTTAAAGGAAGCCCTGTTTGAGCAGTCTTCTAACTGTTCCCTCATTCAAATTAAATGCACAGTTAGAACCATCTACTTTTCTGTGCATTGTACTTTATAGTTTTGAATTTTTATCCTTTGAAAGTACTATGTTGACATAAAAGTAGTAAACTACAACTTTTAAAACCATTGCAGGGGTTTTGTTGCTACTTCTAATGAGAGAATCAAATAATAGCTAATCCTATTTTATATCTTGCTGTGCATATCTTATTTCAGAATAACTTCTCCATGTTAATATGCTGCTCTCTGTAATTTTCTTATGAATTAGGTAAAGTGTGTGTGCAAAATAGTTCAAGGTACCATCTCCCACTGCTGGAAAGGGGAAACTGCATTGGCTCATATAATGTATAGAAGCCATCTGCATAGCTTAATTGAAATAACATTTGGTGATCTAAGAGATGGAAATTGTTCCTTTTCTTTAACCATCTGAAATAAAACTAGGATGTAAACCAGCTGTCTTGGCCTATGGAAATCAAGGTTCTGCCAGTCTGTTTCTTTTCTTCATTTTCTGCTTCTATCTTCCTTTATTATCTTTGTATCCTAAGGAGTCTTTCTTATTTTCTAACTGGTTTTGTCTGCAACAAGGGGCTGGGTTGGTGTGTTTAAATAGACTCTGGATAGAGTGAAAAATCTTTGATCTATGGCTATGACTGCTTCCAAATGATTTGCTTGCTGGGACTGGACACTGTCCATGCCCTTTCACTTCGCTATCAGATAGGCACACAAAAAGGACTTGACATGCTACCAGATGCATAGTTAATCATTGCATTAGGTCTGTAAAGGGGACTATCCAGACTCAATTAGGTCTACCATTTTAAACTAGTGTTTGCTCTGTAGTTTGTTTGGAATACAATATTAATTCTAGCTGCCATTCTGTTTATCTAAAAGGGCTTTAACACAGTTCTGTGCTTTCATTTTTGAGGAGTCTTCTCTGCATTTGTGTTGTTTTGTGTCTATTTAAAACATTGTATATTTGGTACTATGTAACAAATATTGCAGTGTAACATATTCTCTGAAGCTTTAATGAAGAAAGTTTTTTATCTTTTTATAATTCAGCCGTTTTCTCAATTCCAATTTCAAAAAGTGCATTTGAAATAACCTAAATGCAGCAGCTGGCATATATTGAATCAGCATTCAGAAATAAAGCTTGCAAGGGTGTCTGGAGTTTTGGAACTGAGTCTTAAATGCTGAAAACCAAGTGGCAGCGTTTTTCCTCTCACTTATGTACCAAGCACTCATTTTTGTGTCTGGCACTGCACAGTTTTGTGCGAGAAGGATATTAAGGGTGCATGAGTTAAAAAGGTCCAGCTGTAGAGTAAAAAAGCATTACATAAATTATTGTTCTGAATCTTGCCTGGGCTTTCTAGGAGAAGTTTGTGTTTACATTTACAGTTGTTAACTGTATGCACTCAATAAAGTCCACTGAAAATTCCTAGCCTTCTCAGAGTTTCAAAAATTAGTATTCTCTACAGTTCGTAGATGTAGCCAGTCCTTTCATGGTATGAAGAAGCTTGGGTGTTCAAATTCTATAAATTTTTTGGATCATTCATGCTGTCTGCATTTTCCAATCATGATTATATTGTGTATGGCAGGGCCATGGAAGCAGGAACATAAAAGGACATAAAAGAATTTTTGATTGAAAATTAAAATATAAGAAAGGAGGCCTTACCAGAGACTTTAAAGGTATTTTCATTTGGTTTTAATATTTATTTCTTTTGGAAGAAAGGAGGAGCAAGGCATTCAGCTATTAACTTTTTAAGAAAGTCTATATATAGTTATAAAAACTGTTGCATTAAACTTCAGATTATAGTTCAGCCTTTACTTTAGATCTGAGATTTCTTGCTTTAGTTCTTTGCTTCATGGTTGTCAATATCCTTTGGAGGAGGGCACGTGCATTAAAATGTAACATTTATCATTTAGTTGTAGTCACAGGGATATTTAGAAGTTGCTAATGGACTTCCAAGATGCAGGATGTACAAGTGGATACTACTCAGAAGTGCCAGTTAGGGCTCTCTGGGGATTTTTAAATAATTTATGGCTACCTGCTGCTCCGAAATACAGGTGTGTGTCTGTGTATTTTCCATTAATGTTTCGTATTGATGCATATAAATACTCAGAGGGCAATAAACCTAATACCGGAGTCCTTTAGAGGTGCAGGCAGGTGGCTTTTCCCCATCCATCATCTGTCCTGGAGGTTCATTCTGACTGGCATCTGCATGCCAGCACGTCTCCAAAGGGGAATTGTTTGTGTACTTTGGGGGCTTCCAGAGTGTGAACTTGAAAGAAAGTGGGGCTTGAAATGTGCGGTCATTTGTGAATTTATGTTTTATCTCCCTTCACTTGAAAATTTATGAGGAGAGTGACTTAGGGTGCTTGCGTTGTGTGTTCCAGGGCTTGCCCCCACTGATAACACCCTTGTTGGCGTGAAAGTGCAATGCAAATTATGACAGTTACAACCTTCTGTTTTGTTTAACCTGTCAGTGGATTTCCTGGCTCAGTGCTGAGGGCAGTGGCGTGTTCAGCTAGTTCCATATTCACCTAAACTTAAAAGGTCAGGTTTCTACAGGCAAGCCTAGTCAAAGCCTAATTGATGAGGAGGGCAGGGGGACAGAATTTACTGTTCTGTTGGCTAGTTTCATATCGTTAGGTTGTCCTGAAAGCATCAGGCAGTCACAGCCCCTTTCATGTAAGTGCTGACCCTAGACAGGAGCTGACAATCAAAGGAGGCAGCCACAGGAACCGGTGCAAGTAGGCTATTGATTTTTCAGTTAGGTCTAAGTAGTTTGTAGTATGGGTAATGGGTGACAGAGGCAGGTATGTCATTATCAATGAGCTCCAGAACAGCAGCGACAGCCCCCGCTCATATTTCCTTCAGCACTGACAGTAGGCGTCCTGCACTGGTCAATAAATCGCCCAACCTTTTACTGACAAGTGACTTGGGGCTGGGGGGGGGGAGTCAAAGAGCTAAACTTCCCGTACTTGAACTTGACATGGATGCAGAGCAAGGATCTCCACATCTGCGTTCCTGGCTCGTCAGGAAGGAGCCGAGGAGAACGCAGGGAGCAGAACAATGGGAGCTGTGCGGCCACGGAAGGTTAACTTTATTTTGTGCCCTCTAGAAAGTCCAAGATTTTTCTGAGTTCGACTGAAATAGCTTAAAACAGCAACTTTCTGTATCAGCATGATCTGGTTCAGTAGTTAATTTAGGTTACCATGGCAGGGCTTTGTTTTTACTTTAGTATTGCTCTGCATTTAATCAAGGTTATACTGCCATAGCAGTACAACAATCACAGTCTGCCATTCAAAATCCACTTTTAATTCCTAGTTTCCTCTTCTTAAATTTCATATATGGAGACTATTTAAAGATATTGGAGGTTTCATATAAATCCAAAGTGTTAGCAATACAGTTTCTGTTCTGACTACCAATGCTGTTTTGGGTCGGTAGTGGAGGTAGTGGTAGGAAGCTGAATAAAGTTTTTATGACTTGGATTTTACTAGCTGTGGTTTCTGAATTTAATAGAGGTAGATCCAGATTTTAGCTTTACACTTAATTAAATTCTGAAAGATATTGGGAGAACATAAAAATTGTAATAAGTGGTGGGTTTTTTTGGTGATTTTTTTTTTAAGTATACCTGTATGGAAAATCAGTTAAATGAACTCATGCATCTTAATCTGAATTTCATGAAGTTTTCTAGTATTGTTACTTTATTTGAGCAATGTAGGTTATCTGCATTTTTTTCAGAAGTTGGAATTCAGTCAGGTTTTATGCTGTGCACAGATGTTAACAAAATAGCATATGCTTATAATTAAAAAAAATCTTTAGACAAATTGAAATAAAGCAGAAGAGTAAATGTTTTGAAAAACTTCCTTAAAATAACTCATTGCTATGGTATCTTGTTCAACAATGTTTGTAATGTTACACAGAGCAGGAATCTGAGACTGTGTGTGTTGAATAGCTGCAAAGTATCATCTCTGACTGAAACTTTCATCTGACTGCAGCAGCTAAAGCTGTTTTCTTCGTGGCTGACTCTTTAACTGCAAGGGCAATGTTGACACAGACGCAAGAAGTGGGGTTGAAATTTATCACTGGATTATGAAATCCTTTAATAAATATTTATATAAGCTGAAAACCTGAATACCTGTTTATTTGGAGCAGTTATGAAATTGATTAGTTGTAAAAATCTGTTTAGAAATTGCATTTACCTCTTTGCCTATTGAACAAAGCTTTGGAAGAGGGGCTGGCTAGCTGTCTTCCAGAGGAAAAGAAATTTAATTTAGTTGGATCAAAAGTGTGCCAGGTTCTTTGAGTCCTTCCATATTTAATGGGAGTTTTTCTTCTGTCAGTTGTTTTTTTTTATCCTGCAGGGCCTTTTTTTTTCTTTTGTTAGACTAGGTGAAAAGTACAGCCATGCAATCTGAATCTTACCTTTTCTTATAAACAGGAAAGATTCTCCTCCTTTACTGTATTTTTAGTGTTGCTGCCATGCTGTGTTATTGCACAAATGTAAAGAGGAGCTGTAGAAAGGCGACAAATTAAATTTTCATGAAAGAACCCCCTAATCAGCAGTGACAGGGTAAGAGAAAGATGATTGCCACTTGGTCATTGTGGAGAGGCACTTAGACTTGGTGTCAAGGCTTCTGTTAATGATGACTAATGTCTTTCTTGGAGAAAACGCATGCTCAAACATGCCGCAGTCCAGAAAAAGAGTGGGGGAATAGGCATATTAAGGAAAAAGGCTGTGGATCCTAAAACAAAAGCTTAGGTCTTCAGATGAAAAGGGTACAGTGTTTTTGCAATGTCAGAAGGCACACCTATGGAACTGTTCTTGTTGCACTCTTCAAGCATATTAGCAACAACAACAACAACAATAATAATAATAGTCTATATAGACATATACTGTTGTGGTCTACATGGTGCCTGCTGCTTTAATTAAAAAAGGAGATGGTAATGACACAGATGTGTAAAGCACTGTGGTCAGAAATAAACAGTCACATTTACTCTTCTGTTAACAAAGCTTGCTTTTCTAAAAGAACAAAAGCTGCTGCAAAATATTCTTACCTAAGCACAGCACTCTGTTCTGAGTAAACCTTACGTAGTCGAACGTAAAATGACTCCAAAGACCTTTTTCATATCTTCAAGCTTTGGCTTTTAGGTATATTGCCAAAAAAGAGGTGGCACATGTCATTCCTTCAGCTTTTCCCAAAGTGAGACCTTTCAGAAGGGCATTTGCAATGCTTGTCATATTTTTTCATATATATCTTACTGGCCTGACAAGTCTAGAGGACCATGAGAAAACAGATGTCATTGCATTCAGACAACACTAATTACTCTGGGATTTTTGCAGCCTCAGTGCCTGCATGTAGCTGTCGATTATGACTGTTTATGTGGCCCATCCTGGGTACACGATGCACATTCAGATGGTGTCACCAGCCTTTGTGTTCCCTATTATCACACAATAAGATGGAAAAATCAGCAACAAGCATCACAACAAGGAAATGCCTTAATGGGAGACTTCTACATGCATTTGCTAAAGATTGCATTCGCAGTCCTTATTAGATTTAAGTGTTTCAGCAGCTGTTTGCTAACTTGAGTGCAGTGCGGTGGCTGTCAGTGTTCACCATGGTTCTTTATGTTGCAGGCTTTCGTTTTCTGCAATTGCATAAACACCACCTGAAAAATGCTGATTGACCCAGCAGTTGTCAGAAATTTCCTGCCTCTAACCTTTGTACCAAACAGAGATTTTTCTATGTCACAGTTCGCATTAGAAACCAACAGCCTTATTTTATTCTCTTACAGACTGCATTGTTGATACTTCCTTGGTTCAATTTTCTTAGCGACTCTGTCATTTCAGAGTCTCTTCTTCCTCTGCAGCAATGACTGCTGCAGGATTCCTAAGGCAGAGTTCAAACAGTGGTCACGCCGTGGCCTTACTTTGTGTGTTATCTTGAATTTTGGTGCGTGTTTTATAAGCAGAACAACTGATGTTAATCACAGATTGGAAAATGAAAGCTCCAATAATGTAACTTCACATGCTGATGAAGCAGAAATAGAAGCAGCTTTATCAAAGATGTATGATGAGATAAAACTGCAGTCTCTGCTGTACAGTTATAGTAATTATGACTAATGAACCGTCCAGTCTGGATGAAATGGCATGCCCACAGGGACTGTGGCCAATCACTTGTGACTTATGCAAGCTGAACAAAACATTGATGGTGTTCCAGATTCCCTGTAAGAACAGGAAGTGTGGTCTTTGTTTGGAACGTCAGCTTTGTCAAGTTATTTTCAAGCAGTTTAGGAATAAATGGCATTAGTAAATAAAAGTCTTAAGGGTTAGGGTGTGTTGGGTTTTAAAATGGGTATAAAGAATTAAAATTTGCCACATCAAATATACCTGAATAAAACCCCCTGTGAGGATGGCACATACACTGCAAAATATACATCAAAATTGTTCTATCATCTTCCAATGTGAGTCATTGGAAGCACATGTTACATTTTAATATGCTGAGTACAATGAAAACCAAAGATACAAAACATATGAATATAGGCTTGTATCTATTCAGGTTTACTGTGGTAATTTGGGGTTTGAACAAATTTGCTTGAGACCTGATACTTTCATTTTTGAAGCACACTGCATTTTAAGCCAGCCATAATTTTTAAGTGGGAAAAGACAGGTGTACAACCTTAAAGACAATTTCTTGTACAAACATGGAAGCAACATACAATGGAGCTTCAGTAAGTTTTGACAAAGTATAGACTAGCAGAGTAGTAATTTTAAATCAGTTTATTTTTATGAAGACACTGTGTGTAGCTGTAAAAAAGGAAAAAAATACCAGAATTCTGAATACTGAAATGCAGATTATGCAGAGACTTCTGAATTTAATTATATGATAATAGCAGAGCACAAAAAATAGTTTTCTAAATGTAACCTTGTGCTAAATTATTTGGACCTAGTCTGGAAGCAGTTGTGGATCAGCAAATGTTTGAAGGATTTGGGAGTCAAATGATCAATATGTTACAGATGTTAATGATGCAGTACAATCAGTTCAGCGTTTTGACTGAACCCCCAGAAGGCTACAAAGAAAAAAAAATATTTCAAAAATTAGTTGCAAACGAACTAATGTAAAAGTAAGAAACCTCCCTTCACCCACTTATCCACCACCCCTTAACCATTTAGAACAAAATTAAAGCATAATTTGACAAGAAGTGTATGTTGGACTGTTGTGCTGTTTAACAATGGTTTACCCACTCACACTAGAATCAAATGCTTTTACACTTCTGTTATTTCTATTTTGAAAGTATACAGAGACACTTCAAGGGCCTACTAAGAATTGGAATTCCTTTTTTTCTCTCTTGCAACAAAGCATAGTGCATCAAATGTTGCAAATGTGAAAATATTGTGTACAGTTCAGAGTATAATGTTAAGAGATACAATGCTGGTAAGTAAATTCTGAAAACGACTGCATTTTGGCTCTGATAAATAATTAAGGGTAAGATCTTTTGGAGACTGTGGCACACTTAAGTATGAGTCTCTTCCACAATGTCATTTCAGAATCAATAGCATGCAATGCATTATGTACATTATCTAATTTTACTGCACAGAAAGTTGCATTCTGATCACCTTAATGTTTGTATCAGGCTTGTGCCAGTGAAGTCAGGACTGAATTTGTTAGATGATATCCAAAAGTACAAAATTAATTCTCATTCTTCCAAAGAGTTATTATTTTAAAGTATACACAGTGATTATATATATATATATATATAAAAAAAATGTGTGTGTATGTTGTAGCAATATTTGGAAGAAAGAAAACCTCATCTGTATTAAGATGAACTTATGACTTTGAGATTGTATTTTTTAGGAGTGTATAGCTCTGTCAATTTTTTATGAAATCACTGGTAAAATTCATATAAAATTAAGCATGGATCTGCTTTTTTATGTATTTGGGGCATCCATTGCTATCCCTTTGTTATCTTTTATAAATCTGCATGCATTATTGGTGCTTCTGTGTAAAATACCACATGGAGTTGTAGCTACTTGGAATTTGTATAAATGATGCAAATAAACATTGAGGAGCATAGGATCTCAAGGACTGAATTTTATCTTCCTGTTGCTGTGTGTATTTGTGTAGATATGTAAGATACCTAGAATGTTGTTATATTTGGGAGCCAGCTTTTTGTGTGAGCGGGGCTGTGTTTGGGATTCCTGAATCAGAACTGTTGCTGATTTTTCCCTTAGGTTTGCATGATAGAGTTGACTTGCTTATGACTGTAGGTATAAATCTGTCTTTTGATTTAGGAGACAGAGTGAAATAGAAAATTACTCTTCAGTGCAGGAAACTTAGAATTCAGTGCAAGTGAGAGCAGCTGGGTGGCTGCTTTAACTTTTGCTGGCTTTTGTAATGACTGTTACAAAACAGAGTTGGTCTGACCAGCTTGTCCTGCTTACCTTATCCATTCCAAAAATATCCCTGATTAGTCTTATGCTTGAGGCAGGTGGAGGAAAAGCTGGTGAAAGTGTGATTGTGTTGGCTTTGTCTAAGATTTTCCTTGTACCCAGGTGTCTTCAGTTGCCCATTTAGGGAAGACTTGTCTTGTGAAGTTCTGGCAATCAGAGGAAACCTTGGATAAAGATCTGCCTTCTGTTACTCTTGGTCTGGCTTCTAATCTTACCAGTGCTAATCAAAATCCACAAGAACTCATTTAATTGATTTGTATGACGCTGTTAGAAAAACAAAGAAGATCCCAGCAGAGTCAGGAAGAAACTATTTTCCTATTACATCAGTTTTGAGATTGCTTTTTTTTGGTGCTGCTCTTGGAATCAAAGTCAAATTTAAAAAAGAAGTGGTATTAAGAAAAAAAAAGAGTAAAGTTAACAATTTTTTTCCTTTTTTTTCTTCTTTTGACCAGCTGGCTGTAAGTATCAATCACCTAGTACTTTTGGAGGGGATGATAATAATAATACAAAGCAATAATCACTAGCCTCCAAAATGTAACTAAGCAGTGAAAACCGAGGCATTTTTGGAAGTGAAATGCTTGTTTTGTTTGAAAACACAAACTTTTCATTCTTTTTGAGAATGGGTTTGAAACCTTTTCTTCACACAGCATTGGGTTTGATTAATAAAATAACCAGTAATATTTGTCATGAGTATTTTCTACTTGAGTTGATATACAAAAAATTTGATACAAAATTCCAGCAGTGAATGGAGTTATATATGTATCTCAATGGAAATTGAATTTCAGGTATTTTTTACTCTCTGTACACTTTAGCAATTGTATATTGTGTCAAAGGTATTTGTTTCTCAAGGGCACTTGCCAAGCTACTTGTAGATACTTTTATGTTGTTTGTTGGAGTCTGAATTATAGATATTTTTGTTGTTCTGCCTCCTAGCTATCACTATATTAAAGCATCATGTTTAACCTTAATTTTTTAAAATTTTCCTTTCATGTGAAACAAATACTAAGATCCCATGTTCTCTGTTGCTTGTAGGTGTTGCTTTGCTTTTTTCAAGAATCCTAAACTAATAAAGTAAATATCACACCTCCTATATAGTATTAATCTTTCAGAAGTTTGTCCTGTGCTGGAGAAAATAAATAATTAGAGATAGGTAAGAGGTGAATGATGTGTAGGTGTAAATACTCTGTAGATTTAAGCATGCTGCATGGCAACTCTAGGTCTCTTTTGAGGTAGTCATGAAAACTTAAATTGTGTGCCTCATATATTTAAGGCCAGTGAGCCTCTATGATTTTATTAATGTGCTATAAATCTTATATTCACGAGCAGTGTTTACTACTGTGCAGTATATTTAAAAGAAAATTTATACCTCACTGCAGAAGGAAGGTAGGCTAGTGAGAAAATGCAAGGGTGGATCTCAGACATTTATCCCAATCTGACAAGTATTTGCAAGGAATTTGCTCCTGTAAATTTCTGCTGGGAGCAAATGGTACTCATTCAAGCCTCAATTTTAATAAAAACCATAAATACTTATTTATGCGTACACAGGTGGAGCACAGGCATGTCTTTTGTCATTGTGAAACTTTGTGTGTGTACACATATGGCACACTCTGGATCATAGGATGAGCTTTTAATTCTGTTTTAAAGCAGTCCATTCTTCAGTTTAGAGTAATACCTGGAAGACCTTACTGGAGACCCTGGACACTTTTCTGAAGGAATAGTGATTGTCTTTGTGAGGTATGTCTTTGGCCACATCATTCCCTTCCTATCCCATTTCTTCTGGACCCAGCAGCATTCCCTAGGCAAGAAGGATTGTTACACTAACTCAGTGTGTGAGTTAGGATGAGCCACAGAAACTCAAGACAGGTAATTTTCCACAGAGAAGACTGATTTGATCATTTTTAGGTAAACTACTTGTGTTTTCCTTCATTATAATACCTAGGAAAACTCCTTTTGGTCTCTAGGGAATAGCAGGAGGTTGCTGCAGCTGTGATTGACTCCAGTGGTGAAGCTGCCTCCATGGAAGTAACTTGCCTAATGCTGTTGAAAGGGCAGTGATTATGTCACCAGGGAAGCATTTTTTATTTGTGTGGGTGCATTGTAGGTTGCACAGAAAAATACAGTTAATGTACCATGCGTAACCTTCCATGCTCCTTAAGCTTGCACTTCCACCTTGCGGTGGTTAAAATATTAGTCAGCAGTACAAAACAGGTATTCTCAATGCCTAAAGAGCTGTTTAAAGCTTTTTTTTTTATACTCCTTATGCTTTTATACTCTTCAGAATGAAATATCAGGTTCTTATTCCATTTAAAAAGAAGGTATGTGTGCTTTGCTATGCAGTTTTCAATTGCACGAGGCAACAAAAGCATTCCTCATGATGGAGATGTGCCCAGAACAATTAAAGAAATTATTTTGGAATATGTGAAAATTCTACACTTTGACATACTTTGTTGCCACTGAACTTACTCTTGTAGATATGTGGTTATATAACTAGTTTCTTAATATGTAGCATTAGCAGTTATTTCTCTAATTATTATTAGGTATTTTATCTAAATAGCCTCAGTTATGGGAGATCTTTTACAGTTTTTTTAATCGAATAATGGGGGCTTTTGGTTCTTGCTGCAACCTTCAGAAACTTCCTAAAGAAAAAGTATTTGTTTTGCCATGTCCTGTTGGAATGGAAAGTTGCCATATGTGGTGAGGAAGGAATGGTTGGGACATACCAAGTTGTTTGGAGTACCCTGTTTTGCTTGTGTGACATTATGTCTGGGGGTAGTAAAATTCAATGTACAGCTACATGCTCCCTCAGGTAGCATGGAGCAAGTTTGGTGTGAACTGCTGTGACCCTGCCCTCCCTGCTCTGACATTGTTTGAGCTCTGGAGTGCATGCAGGGGTGGCTGTTCCACTTGAAAAAAGAATGCCCCCACCCTAACAGAGCCAGTTTTCAGCTGCTAGAGCTCCCTGAAATAGTGTATCATTCCCTGGTATTTGTGCTAATGGAAAGAAGTGTTTGGGGTAGCAGGGAGTGTGGAACTGCAGCAGCCTGGATTAGTGTTTGCTTAAATAGCTATGGAAGTGATGCTCCCAGCCTGCTTTTGACAAGTGTTACTCTCTTGTGCATCCTCTGGATTGTAGGAAGGGGTACAGGTTTTTCACCTGGAATGGTAAAGCCATCTTTCCCTCAGGCATTTCACAGACATGAGACTTTGGGTGTAATTTTTTTTTAATTGGCTCGTGTTACAAATGATAATGAGGATCTTTCATGTTTGGATGAAAGCAAAATGCTCTGCTGTTTTGCTGTACTCCTCTTAGTCCTTCTGAGTTACTAAAAGATTGTTCTTCTTCCTCTGACCCCTCTGACACAAGCTTTCAACCCCTGCAGCTTTTTGGACACATGTTCTGTCACCCTTTGGATACTCTGAAGAACATGGAGGAGAATTGAGGCATGCACTAATGTGCCCTAGTACCCTAGTTTACAGATTTATTATGCTCCTGGGAGAGCAATGCCTTGATGTATCCTATTATCTTGAAATCATCCTTAACTCAATCCAGGCTAGGATAAAACAGAAATAAAAACATTGCTTTACAACTTCCAGAATAGAAAATGCACTTAAGTACATTTATAAAAAAGAAATTAGGTAGAAGATCTTTCTTGCACAGCGATTAAGTCAGAAAGATTCTCGTGGATGCAGCCTCTCGGTCGACTGTGACTTGAGGCACAGGGAATGAAAAAAGGCATCATTACTACATATGCATGTGTCAGGAAATCATCTCCAGCAAGTCAGCTGGATCCATAGAAGGAAACCTGCAGATTGAAGAAATGCCTTCCAGTGACCTGGATTAACCAAGATGAATCTTTGGCATGCAGTAAAGTGGGGGGAAGCACATTTGGAGCCCCAGGATTCTTGAATATGTTTCATAGCTGGACTCAGTGGACACAGGCGTGAATCCTTTTAAGCTAGATTGCTGGTGCAGTGTGGATGTTATACAGCAGGGACTGAGTCAGTGTTTTCTGACAGCATATGTGAGATGGCAGTGTGGCTAAAGAGCATGTGAGCTGCTGAAGCAGTTCAGTTTGCTATCAGATGGTTCCTTTGGTACAGATGCACAGGTTGGAAGCAAAGATGATTTCCTACAGGGTACTGTACTTCCTTTTTGGATAAGAGCCAAACATTTGATTGTCCCCCAGGCATGTCTTTGGTGTGAAGCCTGGTGAATAAGAGTGGTACAGATTCATTGTATGAGCTTCAGTGGCAAGAAACTTTGCTGTCAGAGCCCAGAAGCTGTACTATGCCTACTTTGGTCCATATTTAGTCTTATGAAATGCTGGCACTACTACTACTACATTAAATGAGCATTTTCCTTGAGTAGCCTCGTTGTCTTCATTCATAATTAATAAAGCATGGGCTAGAGGAGGCAAGAAGAGATTCGGTATCTATTTCCAATCCACTGCTCAGCATTGTATATTTGCTTTGTGGATATTTAAAATAGATAGTCCTTAATGTAGTTCAGAAGGAGTTTGTACCTCTATTTCACCTGTTCTAACTTTCCTGTAAAAGTAGCTGGGGAGCTGACTTTTTTTTCAGAAGGATAAATACCTTGCTGTTAAGCTTTAGGTAGTTATTTCCATCACAGGTCAAATAGAAATTCTGCAGGAATTAAGATGTGCCTTGCCTATAACCTTTGTTGAAGAAGTTTTGCTGTCCACTGCGCCTTCCACAAAGGTTCTTTAGGCATCTGTCTCTTCTACATTTGTGTATTAAGGATTTGTCTCTTGCCAACCATCATAATGAGGATAAAGTTTTTCCATTTCTGAGTAAAGCCACTCTTGAGTGTCAGCAGTTACTCTTTTTGTACTGACATCTCATTACATTAGTCACATGTAATGATGTAAGTTACACAGCAAAACTTGCTTTACATATGCTTTATTTCTTTG